>NW_027112468.1:71813-76982 GCF_000696795.3 Halyomorpha halys | reverse complement strand
CATTATTAAATATATATGTAAAAATAATTGAATTAATAAAGTGCTAAGAAAGCACTATAATTCGGTTTAAATAAAGCAAACGACTTAGTGATTATCAAATGCTTTATACACTTGAATTAAATCATGTAACTAGTGAGATTTTTATTTTAAATTATATTACTTTAGTAAAATAAATGTAACTAAATTATATATTAATATAAGTAATACCTGTATATTGTTTATTACATTTCGATTTTCACCTTAAACACGAGTTGAATTAATATTACGTTTTTTTCTCCCCTTTGAAATGCTCCGAACTAACCGGACTCTCTATGATTCCGGTTATGTATAGATCCAGAATAGGCTGCCGGATAAGCGGGGTTTGACCACATATGTAAAATAAACGTCGCAGAAAAGGCCTATATCTAAGAGTTCATCTCCATTTCAAAGACACGGACTGCACCGCTGGTGAACAACCTCCGAGTCTAATACATTTAACCTTGAAATTCCGCGTCTTATTTTTCTCAACAATTTATAAACCCTTTATCTGTCTGTGTCTTTTTTTATTTTTTTATCACAAATAGTCGCGACAAATTAGCATGTATTTACTCCAGATAAGGGGGGAAATATCATGTTCAATTAACTTTATCGTTTCACATGTTTAAAATCTTTTCTTTTCTTTTTTATTCATTCTTTGATTACTGATGCCTAACTTGATAATTTAGTGATTAGATATAGAATAATAAAAACTCATGACCCTCAATACAATAAACAGCATTGATTAATTAACGGCTATGGTACACACATCAATATATATATATATATATATAAATAGGAATGGTCGAAACATTTAAATTACTGGAACGATGTCTCCCAGAGCTCAAATTAAAGCTAGTTAAGCTTACTACAAAATAGTTAATTATGTTTATCTTTTGTAGGAGTAGTAGTTTTCATGATATTTGACAAAATAAACTCACAAAATGTTAATTTCTAGTTGTTCGTATAAAATATTGGATTTTTAAAAAAATGTATCTCTAGATCCATAAGACGCACATATGTCTGCCAACACTCAAAATAATGGAAATTTAACTTTCTATAAAGTGGTTTATGATACTTATCTTCGTAGGGGTAGTATTTTATTGTATTCGTAGGAGTAGTTTTTATTATATTCTCATATGAATATAAATTTGACAAATGAAAATTTGTCCGAACAACTATAAATCAATTTATTTTAGCAAATTTCGTGAAAACTATTACTCCTACGAAGATAAACTACTTTATAGGTCGTTAAACTAGCTTTAATTTGAGTGCTGATAGACATCTGTTCGTCAAATGTTTTTTGAGATATAGACAAAATAAATTCACTAAGTACTGATCTATTCAGTACGTCACATACAACATTTTTCTGAAACGTTCTTTTTTAAAAAGCTATATCTTGAAAACTATTTAACGTAAATAACTCTATTAGGGCTCATATTTTAGCAAATTTACTTTACTTTAAATGACGCTCTCTTTGGTTTTTTTGTGTTGTTCCTACTTTTTAAGATATAGAGCTCCGAATGAAAATTTTTACATCCGCCATTTTTTATTCCCCTTACCTATAATTGGCAGATTCCTCAATTTTGGCTAGTAATTATTCATAGTTTTCATTAAATTAATAGTACTAGTAACAATTCAGTTTCTTGATGTCTAAAACATAAAAAACTAGTAGAAAATTTTCGAATATTTCGAAATAACTTGTGTTTTAAGTTTTACACGAATAATTAAGCTTCACTAACTTACGTAGTGGGACAGGAAAGCAAACAAACTAATAATTCAAGAGGAATTAACTATTACAAGAAGCACCGAAGCGTCGGCAAACAAACTGAATAATTAGAACCCATTTATCGTTGAAAAGTGAAAATTACGTTATCAGTTAGGGAATATGTTCATTGGAGCTCTAAGTTTGCGTTGAGGTATTACCCGCTCCGCTGGCTTCTTGGGCCACTTCCTTAGCCAGTCTACTGTGTAGCGCCTCGTGAAGAATTAGTACAGGTTGGACGTAAAACACGGCGGATTTATGTTAATGTCTTAAAAGCAATTATTATGGAAATATTTTAAATTGAAAGTGAATCATGTACTACTTAGAACGCCACGCGGAACGCTCGTTCATGAAAAGAAGCCAAAAAAAAAATCTTCGTCTTAAACCTACAGTATCCTTAAATAATGTTGCTCTTACCCCTGTAGAACAGATCCGCTACCTTGGACTGTAACTGGAGAAATGACCTAACCTGGAATCCTCATACAAGACTGAAAAGAAAGGAAACTGCATGTAGATTCCAACTACTACAGCACTTACTAGACAAACGGTCTAAACTTCCAATCTAGTACAAAATACTGATCTACATGACTGTAATAAGGCCTACCTGGACATACTATACCCAAAATCCTCAATGATCCTTACTTTTTTCAGAAAAAAAAAATCATACATAAAGACTTTAATGTTCCATATATAACCGATCTATCCCGAATCAGATATCACTATAATAAGGCCAATCTGGACATATGGAGTTGAGCTTTGGGCTCCAATAAACCTTCGAATTCCTCTCGTATTCAATCCTTCGTAAAATCCTCAATGCTCCTTACTTTGTTACAAATAAAATTATACATAAAGACTTTAATGTTCCATATATAACCGATCTAGCCCGAAGCAGATATCACTCTTTCCATTATAAACTCCCTAACCACCCAAACCCACTAGTTTCTAAACCTTGCTTCCTCTTCCATTCTTGACAATCCTCGGAGGCGTTTGAAAAGAAGATGGCCACGAGACCTGCTAGTGTAAAAATGTCATTAAAATACTACCCATTGATAGTTTCTCTACACGCCTATATCACTCCATTATTAACTAAAATCAAATTTCCTGATCAAATAAAAAAAAAATTAATAAATAAACCATATATACGAAAAAGGTTGCGAACCAATGATTTTTTATTTTAATTACCTTTATATGAAGTAAATAATATAAACCGCTATGACCCCTGAAGGGTAATGGATTCAGTACATTGTTAGGAAGCACTGTTTTTAGAACAACGACTATATAAGGAGATGATTTTTTGAAGATCTTCTCTAAACCGCAATATTTTTTCCCGATTAAGGGTATCCTGTTTAATAGGCTGAGTAGACTCGAGGATGGCCCAAGAACTCAATGGGTTGATACACGGCTACAGTGTAACATGAAATAATTATCTCCCACAGCTGTAATCGAACCCAGGTTCTTGGAGCTAACTTAGTGCCTTACCACTGTGCTACCGCTCTTCCTATATTAAATAAACACCACGGGAACTATTGGGTGTATATTATACGATCATACAAAATGATCGGTGTGTATATTCACACCCTTGCTCAAAATGAAAAGTGGCGACCAAACATATTTAGTTAAAACTTTGAACAATTTTTAACAGGAACAATAAAAATTTAAATAACCCTACTAATAGTTAATAAACTTTACGGCCAATTTCCTTTTCAATATTGAGAGTCAGTTTTATGTTGACTATCATCACAGAACCGACAAGCTTCGACTAATCTAAACAGGAAGTGGTGTTGACTGTCAAAGTCGACTTCTAACCTCTTTGGTTCAGTCTATAAAAAGATACTAATAGTGCTATGAGAGTCATCGTCGGTGGCTAATTAAAATACATCGTAATTTTGATTTTAACTGTTTACACATATTATATTTCATATAAGGTATGAATCGAATATTTGAAAATATTTCAGGAAATCCAAAACTACACACAATTGAATGCCTTTTAAAACAATTATTATTGGATGAGTAGTTAGCTGATTACATTAAAAATAAATTTGTTAAACATGACTAGGCTATTCCAAATAACAAATTTTAAAAAAAATAAATTAATGAATTTATCCTATTTTAAAATACAAATTAAAAAAAAAATTAATAAACCTGGGAAGGAAAGCTCATAATTAAACATTTTTATAATCTTAATTGTGAACATTATTATTTAACAATTATTTAAATAATTGCAAAATTTCATAAAAAATACATAAAAATATTAATAGTAGAAAATCTGTATATTAGGAACCATGAGATGTATAGATGTCTATAAGCACTTAAATTAAAGCTAATGAGGTGTAGATAGTTGACCGTAGATTAATGATTGGAGAAGTTTGTCGGGGGGTGCAGTCAGCAAAGAACAACATAAATAAACAAAACCAAATTTATTTATTTTATGCCGACGTTTCGAGCCTACCTTCTACGCCACAACCCCTGATGAAGACCTGAAACTCAGGTCGAAACGTCAGCATAAAATAAATAAATTTGGTTTTGTTTATTTATGTTGTTCTTTGCTGACCGCTCCCCCCGACAAACTTCTCCAATAAATTAAAGCTAGTTTATTATGCTAATAAATATTTTATGACGTTTATTTTCATAGGTGGAATAGTTTACGTGATATTTGATAAAATAAATTCATTTATAGTTGTTCGGACAAATTTTTATGTGCCAAATTTATATTCATATGCAAATATTATAAAAACTACGATCCATACGAAGATATGTGTCATAAACTACTTTATAGTAAGTTAAATTTTCTTTATTTTGACTGCTAGCAGACATATTTACGTCTATAATTCTAGAGATACATATTTCAAAAATCAAACATTGAAATAAATTGACAAAGTGTTGATTTCTATTTGTTCGGACACAATTTTCGATTTAAGCAAATTTGTATATATGATTCCTGAGATATAGATTGCCCAAAATAAATTCACTAACTACTGAATTTTTCAGTATATTTTTTATGGAATGTTGCTTTTAAAAAAATTGTATCTCGGATAGTATTGAACGTAAATAGCTCTATTAAGGCACATATTTTAGTAAATTTACTCTACTTTAAATGATTATCTGTTAGGTTTTCTAGTGTTGTAGGTAGTTTCCAAACGCCTAATGAAAAATACATATTTATTTTTAGCCTTTTATAACAGTTGCCATTTTTTTTTTTTTTTTTATTCAATTGCTATTCCTAGCAGACTCATGAATTTTGACTAGTAATTATACATAGTTTTTATTAAATTAATCAAAAATTAGTGTAAAATGACTGACTTTTTTCCCATCCGGCTCTTGTACTAAGACAGACGTTCCTTCTGCTTGCACTGGAACCCCTACAAACGGATGGACCCGTACGATATCCT
>NW_027112468.1:66772-71088 GCF_000696795.3 Halyomorpha halys | reverse complement strand
AAATCATAAATATCTATTTCTTCTTATATTAAAATTATCCACACAAAATCACTACCATAAATATATAAATGGTTTGTGTATATGGTAGTGATTTTGTGTGGATAATTTTAATGTAAGAAGAAATAGATATTTATGATTTTAAATTTAAAAAAAATAGGTTTTTAACTTATAATTGATGAATGACCTGGGCAGAATAACCTGCAAAAGTAATTCTAAATTTAATGTGAGGAAGAATTTATAATTGAGGATGGCTAAAACGGCCGAAACGTTGGACTGGTGAAAAATAAAAAGTGTTGAGACAATAAAGGATACAAGTTTTGATTTATTTAATAAATGGTATTTATGTTTAAGGAAAAAATAAAATAATATGGCATTGATTCCTCTAATGTTAAAGAAATGAACTCTTTCCAGTGTAGCCCGTCGTACATTACTAAGAGCTCTCCTATTAGAGCTTTTTAATAATCTGGATAATTCTGGAAAGCAATATATTTTATTTCAATTTCAATATACTTGTGACAGGTCCGGAGTTACATACGGGGAAGTCACGTGCACTATCATGCGTCCATGTTCTTACACTTAAATTGATTACTTCTATTCTACTCCTGAAAATCGATCTATAGATACTAAATCAATATTATTTAAATATGTCGATTCTCGATATCATTTGTATTTTCTATATTATTGAATATATGTAAATAATTATAAGCGTTGACTGTTAGCATATGTTTTACTGAAATGTTAAATAGCGTCTTATTTTACACAAAGTTCTATTTATTTAAATTAATGGTGTCCTTGAATAGTTAAAGAATAGAAAGCCGCCGGAGTAGAAATAGTTATGATATTTAATTATTTTAAATTAATGTGATTTTTTATTGTTAAAAAATAATTTAACTTTTACCAAGACTACACACTAGATATGTAGATGATACCTTAATGGAAAAAAATATTATTCGCATATTTATATTTTTTAAGGGGGTTAAATTTAATGCCTTCTTGGTACAAGAGGAAGTCATACCCATTTTCTTAATTGGCTGTTACGCCATTTTGTTTCCTCTAAAGCATTCTGTGGTCTGTGTGTAAATTACTGTTGTTAACAACTGTCAAGTCCGCAATGCTAGAAGAAACTTAAAAAGCTCCTTGCATCACTACCTTGTTAAGTTGTTTTATTGCTTCCGTTTCCGTCCGTATTTCTTCATTGCTTTTTCTTGGCCATCTCGATCGACGAGAAATCGTTCGGTTTCGTGATACCGTCACGGTCATCGAAATATAGATGTCGATATCATCTGTATCGTTTCGTTGTTGATAACTATTACTTATTAATATTTTTTTTTATCTTATTCGAGAATGGTAGTTTTATTACTAATAACAATAATTATCCAAATATCCACGACCTTCTTTATTAAAACACATTACATGTCCGACGTTTAGGCCATCATCAAGGACAATCTTAAATTTAGTATAACCGCCTTACATGGATTTATCAAAATTTGGAGGCTATTATACCTAAGTAAATTTAAAATAAACCACTATAGCATTTATTATTAATGTCTATACTTCACAATTTTAGTATTTTACTATCAATAACTCATAACGCTATAATATAACCTATCCTAACCCTACCAGACGACTTCGATCTTTATTTCATCTCGGAATAAACAACAACAAAATATGATATTTATTCCATTTATTTTATGATGATAAAATCAGTAAGGTTATTGATCCTCTATAATACAAAATAGTTATTGTAATTATTTCAGCTGTTTTGTTTTTATGAAGGAAACAAAGAAAACTTTCCCACTTCTTTAAAACTTTATAATAGAGCGTTTTATCTCTAACCTGCAGTAATAGATAATTCACATTTTTAGGTTTAAAGATTACTTAACTCAATGTTCTATACGTTACAATAATGATAAATTTCGTACTTTTTTCTAACCTTTATTACCTGATAATCGTCCTTGGTGTCTGAAAAGAAGATAGCTTCGAGATCTTCTCTTGAGGAGTTCTATGAATGGGTAGATTTTTTTTCTAGTCGTTGTATAACTAGCATCAAATTAACTTGTATATATATTTATTCACAGTTGTAAATATCAATAAATTAAAATACAACAGATAAATAAAAAATTCCGTAAATAAAAGTTTAACATATAAATTAGTAACATCGATAATTCAAATTCCTTTACCTTTCGTGTGCTTATATCACATATTTCTTCTGTCTATTACTTAATATTTTTTATTTCATCTTACTTCATTCCCAATATGTGATATTATTATGATGCCATCGCCTCAGAATTTATTATCTGTAACATTGAATTTTTTTTTAATGAAATTTTTAAAATTTCTACTATTTAATAATCACGCAAAACAGCGTGCATTATGATATTAATATTTTATATCTTATCTTATAAATATTCTAAAAATAAATTATCAATTGGCATGACCAGTGTAGAATCACGCGGCTGTAAGCACCACAAAACGTATTTTTATCTTTGTTGTCTGCGGTCAAGTTTGAGATTAGATTAGAAGATATTGTGGCTCTGTGTCACCACTGAGTATCTTCTCACTCATTTTATATATATATCCACGGACAATTTAATTAAAAACATTATATAAAAGGAAGGTAGTTCGGGAGGAGTCAAAATAACTCTAATAGTAAATAAAGTATTCATTATGAATCAACGTTTCGCCCAACATTGCAAGGCTTCATCAGGGCTAAAAAAAAAAGGTACAACAAACTAAAATCATGAATAAGATGTGGCTAAAAATATTCGAAAATTAATATAAAAATGAACAAAATAAATTAAAGAAAATAAACATTGCATGTACAGTGAAAATTATAAGTAAACTAGAAATACAAAATAAGTATTTTACATGTAATAAAAACGGAAATAATAACAAATAAAAAACTAGATCATTATAGAGAAATATAAAAATATAGTACACACTAAAACTAAAAGACGGTAAATAGGAATAAAATAAAGTAGACTTAATTTTATTCTTATTACCCTTAGTTTATTTCCTTTAGTGTGTAATTTATTTTTATATTTATTTTTGATTTTATGGGAGGGCGGTTCCGGTAAAGCTCGTGACTACTAACTCTACTAGTACTACTACTAAGGGCCCGAGTTCGAATCCGGCTGGACAGAAAATTGTTTTCTGTTGCACTGTAGCCGTGAGTTAACTCCTGTGGCTTCTGGAGCCCTCCTGGGGCTCACCTAGCCTCTTAAATTGGGTAAAAATCTGGCGGCCGAGCGTGATTCTGACCTAATCACTTCCTTGCACAACCGTTGGTCTAGTAACAATACTTCTTTTCAAAGTAATGAACCCCTGACCCTTCATGGGCTTTAGTGGTACAGATTTTAATTTTTTTATTTGATATTATTTCCTATTTCATTAAATCTCTTATGCATTTATTCGTTCCACTAGATTTCTTTTTATTTTATTCATTTACTTTGTACATTTTTATGATATAAATTTTTACATTTTTTAGTCTAACCTGATTTCAATTTTATTTCATGTTATCTTATTCCTTTACTCTGTTACATTATTTTAGCTGTTGGTTTGTTTTGTTTTTTTAGCTCTGATAAGACCTCTACTATGTGGGGCGAAATATTAGATCAAAATAAATATTAACATTATAACATTTCATTGCGAATATGCTCTTCTAAAAATAAAAAAAAAATTAATAGTTTTTTTTTTCATTTAGCATCGAGGTAATTTACTACATTTAAAGAAGAAATTAACATGTGAAACTATAATATTAGTTAAAAAATATTTCAAATTCTTGTGTAATCTATTTGTATATTTGCACTGGATATTCTGAGATTCCATTTTTTGCTAAATAAATAAATCTAAATATACTTGGACCAAATCAAACGATAAATTGATACTAAAATATATTGTTAACAAAATTATAATAACCAGTTAATTAATTATACAAATCCTTGATACAACATAATGAATTTCTTAAGATTTTCTCGTAAAAGGTTTTTTTTTTGTTTTGTTTTTTCTAACAAATAAAAATGCCAGAGTAACTAAAGCAAACACTGATTCATTACACAAGCATTTGAAATATTTTCAACAAACATGTTTGTTTGGAAAGTTAATTGCTTCTTTGAAATTGATACCGATGCTATGATTACAAAATCTAATATAGATGAGAATAATTTCAATATAATGAAATCATTATTTCATGGATTATTTTATTTTAACTTATATAATTCGGTTGAACAGATTCGATACTTAGGACTCCATCTTGACAAGAGACTTACTTGGAATCCACACACAAGACTGAAACGACAAGAAACTGCTCGTAGATT
>NW_027112468.1:62910-66594 GCF_000696795.3 Halyomorpha halys | reverse complement strand
CCTTGGTGAATTTACTCGTTACTTGTTTTCCTATTAAGATTTTATTGTTCTGTTCCTGGTGATTCATCAATTCTCCTTTGTAGTCGGATTGTAATCATGATTGTCTGAGATCAGCGCATTTCTTTACAAGTTACGCAATAAGAGTTAAAAACGCAGTCATTATTTTCCATGAGTTCATGGCTGTGCATGTTTTTTTCAAAAATTATAATTATTCTAATTGTTATGACTCATGAAATATTCTCTTAAAAATTGAACTTATTATAGCATTCAATGTCATCGTTTTTTATAATATTCTGTTACATAATTAAAGAGAATGTGTAATGATTAAAGCGATGTATACAATCTGTCTCCTACCATGTATATTTCTGCATTATGACTTACGTGTGAGGTTCAAAACGTGAAAATACTGTCAGGTTCAAGGCAGTTTACACGGTGACTTTTTTTATCCACGGTAGCAACTGTATGCACCCCAATGGACTATACATAGTTGCATTCATGACTACTGCCGCTCCAGATATAGGGGCTGATAGCTGACGGTATATGTTGCGGTAGTGAAGCTACTGCCAGGAAAACATTTCTGTATTCTTGATAAAGCGTGATAGGTGACAGTAAATTTCACGGCAGTTCAACTTGTATGAAGTCCGTTTCAAGGCAGTGATAGGTTTAGGAAAATACTGATATCAATATCGGTGGCAGCAATATCAATGTTAATTCGGCACCTAAATAAATAGTAATTATAAAGTAATGATATACCATATCAGAAGAGGACTAATTCATTTCATACCAAACTAAAACATCAAAATCAAAATTCATAACAACAGTAATGCTTAGCAACGCCATAGCAATCATAACAATAAAAATAACAAATATTACAACACCCATCCAAATTTATGGATATTTACAAATAATATCCCTATTTTTCTATTTGATAACGATATCAAACATTAGCCGCTGACAATCCATCAAAGTATCGATATTTTATCACTAAAAATCTTTATATTTTAGGTACGTTTTAAAATGAAATATTTTAATTTTGTTTCTATTTCATCTATCTTATCATTGTCGATATAAAAATTTGACTAACATACTCCCACAATGTTTATTGGAAATATCGATATTTTGTAATATATAATGTAATTTAATGTTTATATCGATTATGAATGTCGGAATAACTAGTAGTATTTCCTTAAAATATCGTCATGTTTTTTAATCTGTTGTATCTATATGTAGATTCACTTTTATTGGCTGAATATTTCTCTATGCTATCGGTTTTCATTGAATTTTTTCATATTGTTAAAAATTAATTTAAATTTAAATTCTTGTCTGTGTGTGTGATTATTTTTAGAGAACAAATTAGTTGTGATTTTTTTTTCCTGTTTAGAGTGAAATTTATTTATTTTTTTGTTAAAATTGGTATTTTCCAATATTATCGTTAGCGAAGTATTGACTTATTTTATTAAAAACAAACATTACAAAACGTTAGAAACCCCTTAAAGTTACAAGATTTTATGTTGATTACTTGAATTATATATTTTAAATAAAGAGGTTATGGACATGATTAGTAAAAAGATGAATATTTTTTGATTATTCGATTTTAAAATTGTTTCCATTAATTTAAAGAAAAAATTAAGAAAATAATCTATTTTGACCAGACCCACTTAACATTAATCATAAAGATTTCACTTAGTGATTACTCATATTTCAGCAGATAAATTATCTATATTAATTTGCTTTACATCACTTACCGAGCTCCTTTTGATAAATCATGACTCACTAGAATTAATTACATATTTTTTCTGATTAACTGCTCGAAAAAATGCAATTCCTTCGAGATTTTATTGCTCACTGTTGCATCAATCAGCATCTTTATATAAATTAGTTCTGTCAGATGTATAAGTTATCGAACGTTTTCTATAAAAATTATAGAATTGTTAAACTAATACAACGACATATATTTGAGTTCGTTTACTCATCTAATTTTCATAATATAACTCACAAGGGCCATGAAATACTATTTTTTTGGAAGTTAGTATTTTTAGAATTCTTGATATATTTTCGTTACTTTAAAACGTTTTTAAGTAGTATCATTGTTCTAAAAGTTAGTAGAACTGTTTTATAAAAAAAAAAAAATGTTAACATGTCTTGGGTTATCCAACTTCCTCTCCCTCTCCCCCTTAAGCTCAGGTTTACGTTAAGGTTAATAAGAATGTCTGCTTATGTTATCTAAACCGAAACAAAACGAAGCCGGTGATTGGCTCTTATTCCTCTGACACGCCCCTGGAGTTCATTATAAGTCTCGCCTTTTTTACTTCTCTTTTTCAAGCTGGTTATCCCCCTTCATTATATTCTAAGAAATAAAACAAAAAATACAAATATGATTCTAATAGATTTTTCCATGTATATTTCATATTTTGCGTAAGAAATCTAGTTTTGCAAGTTAAGTTCCTTAAATCAACATCTCTACAAAAAAAAAAAAAATCGTCTTTATTAAAAGTAACAATTGACCCGGTCAGAAACTGATTCAAGGAGTGAACTGTTTATTGTGTGCCTCATACCTTGCCTTTACTTCAGGTTTTTTCCATCGTAAACCTGCCCTCCTGTCCTACAGTATCCTTTCTAAATACTCCACCAACGCCTGTTGAACAGATTCGATACTTAGGACTCCATCTTGACAAGAGACTTACATGGAACCCACATACAAGACAAAAACGACAAGAAACAGCTCATAGATTTCGATTGCTACAACACCTTGACAAACGCTCTTAACTTCCCATTCACTACAAAAAATTATTATACACTACGATAATCAGACCAATTTGGACATAAGAAATTGAGCTCTGGGGCTCCACCAAACCATCAAATTCTTCCCGCATCCAATCCAAAATCCTTGATGCTCCTTACTACCTTACAAATAAACTCATCCACTAAGACCTTAACATACATCCCATTCGTTGCAGATTTGGCCCAAAATAGATATGCGTCTTTTCATTCCAAACTCCTTAACCATCCCTGATAATCCTCCGAGGCGGCTGAAAAGAAGATGGACCTTCTAATTTAAATTAATTCTTGAAGTACCACCAACGGGTGGTTTCTTCCTAAGATTTTCAAGTGTAGATGAAACAGTCCTCAGAATTACTTATTGTATTTATTATTTATGCAGTTGTAAATTACATTAAATAAATAAATTTTAAAATAAACTTCAAGTTTTCCTTGTTTGAAAAACTTTATTAAATGAATGCTTCAATGTATTCATTTTCTTTTAGGTTGAGGCTTTACTTCGGTGATATGTATATAAGTTGTACAAATGAATAGGAATATTTAGAATTAATTATTCATTCTTCTTCTTTTTTTTTTTTTTTTCATAAATTTATTTATTTTATTTTCATCTCTTTTTTCCAGAGGAGAATATGGGCGCTCGGCAGTCTAAGCGGTCGGTGGACATATCGTCGACGCCGAAAAAGGAAAAGCTAGAAGGAGGGCAGGAAGAGAAATTGGAAAAGATCGAAGAGGGAGATGTCAAAGTTCAGAACGGAACAGCACCACACGCCGACGGGAAGCCACAGGTAAATGTTTTATAAAATGTATTTTTATCTTATTTATAAGTGCGGTGTAACTTCTATATAACGGTCGCCCTCATAGAACCTGGGTTTGTCCTTTATACGGAGGTTTCCGTTAAGAAAAGCT
>NW_027112468.1:55494-62037 GCF_000696795.3 Halyomorpha halys | reverse complement strand
TGATGTGTTGACTGTTTAAAACAAAAATAACATTAACTTATCTTCTTGTATTTTGTTTTTATGGGTTTATCTTAGTAAAATACGTGATGTAATTTTCCGGGAAGGCACTAATTCTGGTATGTCACAGATATCCCGGGAATACCCAACGGTGATGTAATATAAAACTGGGACATAAACGTACAATTTATCTATGCAGTATTATAATTGCTGATGAAATATTTTCCTTAACAGAGCCTTTAAGAAGCTATTTATTAATTTGTGCCGCTTGTAGCCGTGGGAGTTGAGGCGTAGGTCTTAACAACCTTGGAACTGCATCGGTACCAGTTCGAATCCAGACTGTGTCGACGACTTTTGTTCTTCTGGTAGTACCAAGAAATGAAAACTTGACACTCCACCATGGTTAGAATAGGGTAGTACTTTGTTGATAACCTCTCCCCTCTCTGTATGTTAAAAATGGGAAAGGGTTCATTAAAAAAAAAAAAAATGTATTTATTAGTAGAGATAGAGTGAAGGAAGATAAAAGGTATGTGACTTAAGGTGGACTGTTAATACTCCATTACTGTTTTGCAACGTTTCGCCCTAACAAAGCATCCTCGGGTACAAAATCTACCAGGACTCACGATTATTTCACTACAATATATTATACTAAAATAAAAATAAATTTATTTCATAACATTTTTGGATAATAAACTGTATTAAAATTTCTCGTAATTTCATTTAAATACATGACTGAATCTTAATAATTATTTTATCACTGTTTTGCAACGTTTCACAATTATACTACAACAGCAGTACTTAACACAAAAATAAAAATAATGATGACCATAAAAGTTAACAAAAAATATTCATATCTTTAATACAATACTGAATTGGATTGATGTTAAAAATGTTAAGAAATAGTTTTATTTGTATTTTTGTATTAAGTATTGTTGTAGTATAATTGTGACTCCTCGCAGATTGTACCAGTGGATGGGTTGTTAGGCTGAAACGTTGCCAAACAGTGATACGTATTAACACCCCATTTTAACGTAATTAAGCAATTTATATATTGCCCCTCCCTTTGACAGTTATAATCAAGACAAAGTACTACCACTGAAACAAAAAAAATGAAACGAAATAGGAATTTAAAAATTTTTTTGTTCAATTATTTCTGTAGTAAACGTTTCCCTATAATTAGATAGCTTGGGACAAGAATGTGACACGACACAATTTTGAAGAGGATTATAACTATGTAAAATGCTCTTTAGTTCGTTCCTCTTAAAAGCTATTAATTTGTTTTAAAAAAAATAATTCTAAAATATTATGGAATGTAAACTATAAAAGGAATGAAATAAGAATTGCTGAATTTTTTTGGATTTTCGTCTCTCAAAAACATATTGTTATATCTTTTCCCCGACTATCTGTCTGGTTCATGGGCCTTTTTATTTATTTCTATTTTTTTTTTTTTTTATTTGATTCCGTCCCGTTGTAATTAATTGTTAATATTTCAATATTTTTCAAAATTTGCAATTTGGTTCCTCGAGAAATTTCCAGTTTCTTTGTGATTTTTTAAAAATTACTAAATGTTTTGATAATCATCAGTTCATTGAGATATATTTTTATTTTTTGTATTTACTTAATATCTACCTAAAAAACATTTTATAGATTGTATTTTTAGTTAGTTATGTTTAATAAATCAAGTCAATAAAGGTTTAAAAATAGTAAAAGAAAATTATTTTTTGCTAACCAACATTAATTTATTAGTCTAGATCATTAGAACTGTTATCATACCTGGTTACATTTATTACTAACTTGTTTCCAGACCACCTATATCTAAGTTTCCTTATATTGTTATTATTAATTCTTTTTTTTTTATATAATTAATAAACATGACAATTGTTTTTATTTCAATGTTTTGTTGGTTATAAAATGTTTGTATCTTGTTTTTTCATTTAGCCTTGACGAAGCCCAGAAAAGTGGGACGAAACGTCTATTAACAATAAATAGTTTTCTTTTACTATTTTAATAACTTTATTGACCACCCGGACTATCTTTCTACAATATAATTCATACGGTCAACTATCTTCTTCCATTATTTTATTAAATTTGTATAAACTTTTACGCCATACCTTTTTTTTTTTTTGTAGTTATGTTTTTTTTTTTTTTTCTTGTGCTCAAATTTTGTTATTACTTTTATTAGACTAACCTCCTCTCTCTTTACGTCTTTAAGCTTTAAATTAAATATTCTTACCTCTTGATTTTCAATTATTGACGAAAAATATAATAAAATTACTTAACCATTTAACTCAATTCTATTGTTATCTTGTTATGAGTAATATTTCTGCTAAAGAGACAGTTATGATTCATCAGAATCTTTTTGACTCAGATAATAATGCTGACGCTTTATTTCTTTTATGTTTGTCCTCAACTGTTGAACGAGTCACTCTTGAAATACGATATAGAATTTTCTAACGATAAGAAAATAATCATTATCACGCTCTCTATGTTTAATTATGAATGTTATAAAGAAAAGACTTTTGTTTTAGGCATAATTCCCAACATAATAAATTAAAAAAAATAATCGATTTCTTAGCATCGTTTGCAAAAATACGCTGAATCGGACACCTTTATCCTTTTTTTTTTGTTTAATATCCAATTTCTATAACCGACCAAAATTAATGGAATTAAATCCAAACTCAAAATTTGAAATGAAATGAAAAATAGTTTATTATTCTTGGCCTAGACCCATTTAGAACAATTTTAATCTAAATTAATTAATTGCTAATTTTAATTTTACAATCGCATATATTGGTCAAAAAACAGTGTGGCCACTTTTATTAAAATTTTATATACAGAGAAGAAAAAAATATATAAATAAAAAAAATAACTGACTAAATGCTTTAAAAATAAAACAAAAAAAGGTAGTTACAAAATATTTATACTGTAATAATATTGGATTAGATTGGTGAGGAAAAAAGGTAATTAAATAGAAGGGGTTTAAGAAGGGTTGGTACATGACGTATGTGGAGGGAATGGAGTTCCAGAGATTTGTGGCTCGGTTAAAAAAAAATTGAGGTTTTACTTTTCGATATACATACGAGTAGAATGCAAAAATAAAAAAAAAATGTATCCTTCTGCCGTCCAAGACTACTAGAGGGTTGTATTTTCGATTAGGCACATAATTAATAGGTCACCTCACGATAATCTTAAAAATTATTTCTGTATAGATTTTTTTTTAAAATATTATATTCAAGCTCACGTTTCAATCGCGTCGTTAGAGATAATATAACTATCTACAATCAGATTTAGTCGTCAGTAATTACTGATTTTTCTGTAAATGATTTAGGAATTGTCGTCTTTAAAAAAAGAAAAGTTAACAGTTCTGTTTGGGCTCATATTATAGTAAATACTTCGAATGATGTTCTATTGCGTTTTCTATTTTTATTGGTAGTTTTAAAGATATGGATCTCAAAATGAAAAAATAATTTATTTTTTTTAACGTTTTGAATTAGCCTTCCTTTTTGTAGATCAGCTACGTGAATAGCAAACTATAATTTTTATTATTGGCAATGCAATAAAGATTCAATAAAGTGCTATCAAAGTTTTCATTAGATACCGTTTTTTGGGCATGCACAAATATTACAAGTAAAAAAACGTATAAGTTTTCTCTTTGTGTGCATCTTACGTGTTAAGGTATAAAAGTTCTCGTGGCTATTGGAACTATTATTGTGTTCTATAGGTTGAGACCCCAACTCTTCAGGTATGTTCCAATTATGCAGCAGTTACCTGAACGTCCCTCGCCCACCGGTACTTAGCGACTTAACTACCTGACTTATTGTTACCTGAGAGCTACCTCCACCTTTTCTGTGTGCTCCTTAGGTGTGTTATATTGTGGTATATAATACCAGTAGTATCGGTGAACTGTTGAAAACCTTTTGTGGTCTCTTAAGTTCTCCCTAAAAAATACAAAATTAGGCAGCAATATATATAGTGAGGGGGAGTATACTCAGAGGTCCACCGAGTCCTAAAATGCTGGTCTCCCGAAATGGTATTTGTGTCTTTGAACTGCTTAGTTAAAAACGAAAAGTCTAGTATTTTTGTTAACCTTTAAGTATCTAACGCCTGTTGGACAGGTTTGGTACTAAGGACTCCATCTTGACAAGAGACTTACTTGGAATCCACACACAAGACTGAAACGACAAGAAACTGCTCGTAGATTTCGATTACTACAACACCTACTTGACAAACACTCTTAACTTCCCATTCACTAAAAAAATTATTATATACTACGATAATTTGACCAATTTGGGGATACGGAATTGAGCTCTTGGGCTCCACCAAACCAATTCCTCCTGTATCCAATTCTTACGATACAAAATCCTCCGTAAAAACCGTGATGCTCTTTATTACGTCAAAAATATACTCATCCATAAAGACCCTTTCGCAGATTTGGCCCAAAGTAGATATGCATTCTTTCATTTGAAACTCCTCATCCTGACCTATTAATTCTTAATCATCCCTTACAATCCCTACAAATCCTCCGAGACGTAAGAAAAGAAGATGGTCACGAGACCTTCTAATTTAAATTAATGTTTAAAGTACTATTTTTGGGTGATTCCTACCCCAGGGTTATCAATTGTTCGAAACTTTCCTCAAATTTATTTATTGTATTTTTTTTTATTGTACAGTTTTAAATTTTAATATTTTTTTTTTTTTTAATAGTGATAAAAGGTGGACATTTATGGGATGTAACAATGGAATTTTTTGTTTTCTCGAAAACCGCTCTAACGATCTTGATTAAACTCGGTATGTCAACGTACCATTGAATAGTCAGATAGGTCGTATCCTGATTGAAATAGTCTGACAGGGCTTAAAGGCGGATTTTTCAAAAAACATCCTCTAGAGTATCTTTGATTTTGTTTATTTAAAAAATAAAAACAGTTCTCATTATTATAAATATTAAATAATTTTATATATAACAAAACTAGAAAAGGGAAAAATTGAGACTTCATAATCGAAAGAGAAAAACCGAGATCATTCGATTTTTTTCGCTGGAAAAATATATATTTGCTATTTCCATCTCGAGAAAAACTGAAATCCAAATTTTTGTTGCAACATAAAATTTTTTGTTCATAATTATCACGTTCACGATGAATTTTATTATTTCTTTTTTTAAATTACAAAAATTTAACTTCAACACAGAACATTTACACAAAGCTTGGAGGGACGTATGTATGGTGGTAAGTGAAAGTTATATGATGTTCGCACCGAACCAGATTTTTTGTTTAATTAAGAAAACATACTTCTTGCGTCATATTCAGTTACGTGACAGTACTTCAAAACCCAGGCTCAAAATTACTACTGTTATCATTAATTGTGAAATTGATACTTTTTGATGAAATTATCAAAAGTATTTTATTTCGTGTTTATGAAATGATTGTTGAAAATTTTCCATGACGTTTGAATAATTTATTGCTCCGAATTCCTCAATTTAATAAATTACTAGATATTTCAGCTAACATTGGATATTGTCTATATTTTAATCTGATCTATAAATTTTCAACAATTGGTGTTATAAACTGATAAGATGAAAAAAAAAAAATAAGATCATCTTTCTCGCACGTGGAAATGTTAAGCCTGATAAAAAGGGATTGAAAAACAGTTGATAAAATAATCTGTCCATTTTAAATGAATCATAACTAACATAGCGTTTCTATTTATTTTATATTTTTCATAACTCATTTTGAATTTAAATTATTACTTTGTAGGAGGATAGTCCGGGTAGTGGTCAATAAAGGTACTAAAATAGTAGAAAAACTATTTATTGTTAACTCAGTTGTCATCCTTATTTCAATTAAGACAGCGTTGATGAAGTATTGCAAAGTGAGGCGAAACGTTGGTTAATAGTTTTGTTTTACTATTGTCATACCTTAATTGATTTGGTCAACTATGTTTTCCCAATTTAAATTATTACTGTTTTAAAATTTTCCTGTTTGACGGTTTGAGTTTAGTAGGAAGAGGGGGGTAATCATGAAATCTCAGGCTCATGTTCAGTGAGCCAAAAAAACTGAGGGAGAGGCTAAGAATCAAGACTATGCAATTTAATAAATTTAAATTGTTATAAGACCATAGTGAAAAAAAAACAAAATCTTAAAAAAAAATTAAATAAATTAAAGGAACTTTCAATCATAATAAATCAATACATTGGTTTTTTTTAACATTATTATGACGGCATCAGCTGTGGTCTTTCTTTTATTGAAAATGGTCATTTCTATCACCTATTTGATAGGGAAAAGTGTTAATTTTGAGGTAAATGTTTATACATAGTCATAAATTAATGTAATGTTATGTACTAATATATGTTTAGTTGTAGAATTTATCATAAAACTTTTTACTAGAATGATGTAGTTAATCATTATAATTGAACCGATATTTAACGTTTAAATAATCGCTCGAGGAACAGAAAATTGTTTAGTCAAGTTGTCGTGATTTTGGTCACCTCAGTTTAGGGTCACTAAAGTCAGTAAGACTTTTCTGGGATTTTTTTTTTTTTTGCAGTAAAAA
>NW_027112468.1:50933-55444 GCF_000696795.3 Halyomorpha halys | reverse complement strand
ACTTTGTAGAACGATAGTCCGGGTAGTGGTCAATAAAGGTACTAAAATAGTAGAAAAACTATTTATTGTCAACTCAGTTGCCATCCTTATTTCAATTAAGACAGCGTTGATGAAGTATTGCAAAGTGAGGCGAAACGTTGGTTAATAGTTTTGTTTTACTATTGTCATACCTTAATTGACTTGGTAAACTATGTTTTCCCAAATTACTGTTTTAAAATGTCTATATATATTCCTATATTTTATTTTTTATTGTGAAAAATTGTCTGCTGTAGGAGCTTTCTATCATTCTATACATCCGTTTTTAAAAAATTAATAAATACGTCATTGCATTATTAACCAACATTTTCCCCCGCTTTGCAGGGCTCATCAATCATCAGGGGTCAATCAAGATAGCCCTGATGAAGCCCTTTACAGTTGGGCGAAACGTTGATTAACAATAAATAGTTTTCTTTTACTATTTTAATACCTTTATTTACCATCACCAGGACTATCTTTCTACAATCTACTTCATACGGTCAACTACCTTTTCCAATTTAAATAATTAAATTATTTGTTAAAAAAAAATTTCTATAAATTCTTCTCCTTGATTAATCATTAAGCCATAAGAAGAGCCACTTTTCGGATAATATCTCTGCAAATCTCAGGCTCATGTGCAGTGAGCCAAAAAAACTGAGGGAGGGCTAAGAATCAAGACTAAAATACATTTAAATTTTAATAAGACAATAATGTAAAAAAAAAAAATCTGAAAAAAATTGTTATTATGAATAAAGAAGCTTTCTATTATTTAAAGCCTATAATCCGTTTTTCAAAATGAATGCATACGTCCTTTCATTATTAACCAACGTTTTGCACACTTTGCAGGTCTCATTAATCATCAGGGGTCAATCAAGACAGCCCTGAGGAAGCCCTACAAAGTGGGGCGAAACGTCGGTTAACAATAAATAGTTTTCTTTTACTATTTTGATAGCTTTATTGGCCACCACCTGGACTATCTTCCTTCAATATACTTCAAACGGTCTACTATTTTATTTCAATTTAAATTATTACTGTTTTAAAATTTTCCTGTTTGACGGTTTGAGTTTAGTAGGAAGAGGGGGGTAATCATGAAATCTCAGGCTCATGTTTAGTGAGCCAAAAAAACTGAGGGAGAGGCTAAGAATCAAGAATAATATGCATTTTAAATTTAATAAATTTAAATTGTTATAAGACCATAGTGAAAAAAACAAAATCTTAAAAAAAATTAAATAAATTAAAGAAACTTTCAATCATAATTAATCAATACATTGGTTTTTTTTAACATTATTATGACGGCATCAGCTGTGGTCATTCTTTTATTGAAAATGGATATTTGTATCAACTACTGATAGGGAAAACTGTTAATTTTGAGGTGAATGTTTATACATAGTCATAAATTAATGTAATGTTATGTACTAATATAGGTTTAGTTGTAGAATTTATCACAAAACTTTTTATAACTTTTACAAGAATGGTGTAGTTAATCATTATAATTGAACAGATATTTAACGTTTAAATAATCGCTCGAGGAACAGAAAATTGTTTAGTCAAGTTGTCGAGATTTTGGTTACCTCAGTTTAGGGTCACTAAAGTCAGTAAGACTTTTCAGGGATTTTTTTTTTTTTTTGCAGTAAAAAAACTCAATATTTTGTCACTTATTTTTTCTATCTTTACAATCACCTTAAAAACTAACAATTTTTTCAAGAAAAATGTCATACCATACATTTTATATCTGTAATATTTTTCTCCATAATGGCTGAGCCGTAAGAAAACCGATTATTTCGATTTCAATTTTAAACCAGTTCAACGAGTTTGAGTTGTTGTTTTGCGGAAAAAAGTAGGTTCCCAGGAAAATATCTCGGCAAATCTTATGTTAATGTTCAGAACGGTCCAAAGAACTGGAGGGTGGCCCTATAATATGTACTTGAAACAAAATATTTCTTTATTTACCTTGTTTTCTCCTAGTTTTACTAGACTAGAGCACTTCCCTAGAAATATATATATATAATCTGTGCTCTAAGATTTAACATTTTTTTGGCTAGTGGAAGGTCAGGGGTTCAGTAACCCCCCACGTACGTCTCCCAAGTTTGTTCAGAATCACGCTAGACCCCTATGTTTTTCCAAATTAAAGAGTACTCAATTTATGTGGCTGGGTGGACCCCAGGAGGTTCCAGAACCTGCAGGGTTGACTCACGGCTACAGTAGAGGTATTCATGATCTGAAGTTTAACATGTTAAAGCGTTTTAAATGGAAAAAACTTATGTTAAATGGAGAAATATTTCCTTCTTTTACCATGTTAAAACGATATAACATGTAATATGGCCGAGAGTCTGTTACTATGTCTGATAAATGGAGAATGACGTCATGAAAAAGACCAGCTGAGCTTGTCATCTTTTATTTGTTGTCTTGTTAGGTTACTTACTCGTAGTTTGTGTTTTTTTTTTCTTTTGTCTTGTGTTTTGGACTTTTTAAAAAAATATAATCCAAAATTTTACACTTCTACTTTTCACTTATTTTAGTCATGTTGTAATAAATTACTGTAATCGAAACTTAGGAAGTAAACAATTACATGGAAGTTTTAGAAGGAAAGGTTACTAAACAGGTTGCTCAGAAAACCCACTAGGAGCTTTTATGCATTTATCATTTAACATGACTTTAAATAGGGCTGCTCACATTGCAATACTTATAACATTTAATGGTAAAACATTTTACAATTAACACAATATAATGAATACCCCTAGTGTAACAGAAAACAATTTTCTACCCAGACGGATTAGAACCCGGATCCTTGGAGTTGGTAGCATCGTGCCATACCACAGTGCCACCGCGCTCCCTTACAAAGAAAATTAAAAAAAATAAATATTTTTTATGGCGGAATAATTAATTTTTTTTTTAAACTTTAAAGGCTTCGAAGAACGAAGACTGATAATTTGTCTTTTAATTCAAGGCTCGATCGAAAGAAAGCCAATCAATTTGCACTCGATTGCAGTTGCATGAATTTAAATTAATCTTCCCCATTTATTTTTTTTTTAACTAAGACCTTCATGTGTTGACTGTGTCGTATTGGGGGGGGGGGTTAAGTACTTACTTCACCTTGTGATAATTTTACGATAATCCTTACTTGGACTTATAATTTATCTTCTTTTATTCTATTTTTTTTTTTTTTTACTATTTTTGGTGCTTTGACAATATTAAAGCAAATAATGTTTAAAATTATTGGTTTTAAGTTTAATCTTCATCAATAGTTGTGTTTCATTGCAATGTGATTTTATTTCATTTATTAACGCTTTGTATAAGCTTCTTTTGTTTAGATACCATTTTGAAAACTTTTTTTGGTTATAAATCATAAATTTACAATAATTTTTAAAAAGTCGCCTTTTTGATGGTGTCATATCATTTCAAAAACCTCATTCTGACCCTGAAATATAATTTGAACTGAGTGTTCAGTGTTATAAGTTATGCTAAAACTTACTGTACAAAGTAATATTCTGAAACTCTTTTTAAAAAATTTATGTAGTAGATAGTTAAAAAAAAAATAAATTTAGAAACTAATGTATCGTGTGAGGAGAAGATAGTCTGGGGTCCGGTCAGTAATGAATGATACGCAAATAAGTAAAACGTATTTATTTGTGCCGACCTTTCGACCTCAATTTCATGCCTTCATCAGGGTTGATAAAACAAAACAAGATAACAAACTTTATTCAGAGATAAAGAAAAAGAAAATAACTTCAAACAAACTTGGAAATATAAATAACAATAAATTATGTCACTAATGTATTTAAGCTGATTTCGCTTAATCTAGGAAGTACGTACTCTACGTTTATGTGATGACAGGCTGTGTAAAGCTTATTACGTTGTCTCTGTTAACCAGCATACGACAAAGTGTTGGGACAATCGATTTAATTTTTCGACTAATTAGATGTTTAGTACACCGCTATTTGGTTTAATGATTGTTAAAAATGACAGTAAATTTTTTTATACCTCTGTTTACTCCTATAAATAGTAACAAGACGAAGTTTGGAAATCTATTGGGTTTTCTTTTTTAAGGTTTTGGATTGCAGGTTGATATAAGTTTAAACCTTCTAAACATTTCTATATTTCTTGTTATGAGTCGTTAACTCCAAAACTGGAGTCTGATTTATTCGGTACTTTATAAGTTCTATTAATTTGTTGGTAAGTAACATCGTTTTTATATTCGTATTAGGCTCTGCAATTCTTTGTTTAACCTCTTTCTGAAAACAATGCCATTAACATAATAATTTAATATTTTGTTACGGAGTTGATCTTTGGAGCTTTACTAAACCATAAAATTCCTCTCGAATCCAATCCTTACAGTCCAAAATCCTTAATGCTCCTTACTTTGTCACAAACCAAATCATCCATCAGGACCTTAATGTCTCATATGTTGCCGATTTGGCCAGAACCAGATACCAATCCTTCCATAATAAACTTCCCAACCACCCAAACCAACTCGTTTCTAACCTGGCTTCTCCTTC
>NW_027112468.1:46372-49018 GCF_000696795.3 Halyomorpha halys | reverse complement strand
TATAGTAGTCCTTATTATATTGTGCGTTATTAAGTCTAATAAATCAATCTTTTAACTATCCATATTTAGACTTGGTGGGACAGTTTACTAACTGGGCTGTAACGGCTTCTGGGGACAATAGGGACGTAGAGCCAGGTATAGGAGTGGGCGACTGTAATCCGTAGCACCTGGCGGTTTGGGTCCTTCGGGGATTAGTGAAGGTACTGTGTCCTGTGCGGCTTTCTTTCTCTGGAGGATCCAATATTTCACTCCTGAGGCAGGTCAGTGGGTAATGTCCTTGATTCATAACTCTGAGGTTATTATTTTTTTTTTTATCTTGGGCAATGATGATAGAAATCTCCGTCAGAACGAGTGGCAGCACTACAGGAGTGCCAGAAATGGCGGAACCCCTCCTGTAGCCAGTCGTCTGTGAGTGATATCTGCCCAAAGAGGTAGTCTGAGCCCGCAAATATTTAGAGGAATTGTAGTAGTTATACCTAGGTTCGATTTCGGCTGCGATGGAACAGTAATTTTCTGTTTATTTCAGTTGTAGATGGACTTAAGGTTCGGAAGATACATATATGGGGCACATCCAATCTCTTTAAAATGAGTAGCTTTCTTAAGATACCTCTGCATGTTTGCCAAACAATGGCAAATTCCAAGCTCAAGCGTGTGCATGGGTCATTTGGATTGACACGATCGTTTTCAGTTTGGATTGTTTGAGTAACTGCAAACTGATAAATATTGGTGCTTTCCATATTTTAATTAATTACAGATTTTCCTCTTTCTTTGGATACAATAATTAACTCTTATTTAAGATAGAATATTTTAAAAATTGTAGCGATTCTGTGTAAATAAATACATTGTTTCAAATCTTGTTAATTAACTTTGGCAGTTTATTTTTGATTTAGCATAGCGCAAATATATATTCATGAAGACTATATGCCTCATTAATTAAAAAGTTTCTGATAAAAATTCTTGAACTAAGGTTGAGCTTGTAGGTTATGTAATACTATTTATATAATTTTTTATCATCTACATCTTACATTGCTATAATCGAATGTAATAGACGCTGAAACAAACGTGTGGATAAAAACATTTGTTTCTTCCTTTTTTTACCAAGTCTTTGATTTGGTGTTGGTTTTGCGGTTGGTTGGATGCTTGTGTCGTTAGGTTCTTGTTGTTTTTGTTTTGTTTTTTGGTTTTTTGTCGTTTTTGTAGTTTGCTAGTATGTTAGTTTGTTATTTTGCTATTACATTATCAGATTTTCAGAACTTGAGGCTTTGTCGCTGTCTGGCCGTCTGTTCTTTCTTTCGGTGCTTTAGCGGTTTTTTTTTTTTTTTTTTTTTTTTTTTTTTAAGAAATCTTATCGATTATATAGTCTTAAATTATCTGGAAAATAATTGAGTAATAATGAAGGCAAATGTAAGATAAAGATAATGCAAAAACAAAACAGAATGGCGGGACAGAGGAATGAAATATGAACATGTGCTCCTGAGGACAGAGCTGGGAGATGTCCTTGGTACCAATCAGTTGAGGCTACACCTTTTCTTTCTCTTCTTTCCTTTTCTTTTTCTTCTCCTTTCCTTTTTTTCTTTTCTATTCTGAAATAAATGGGACCTCTCTGGAGGCTCCAGCTAGTACACATCTGGCCTCAATAGACTGGTTTCTCTTTTGACTGAGACAAATCGGAGAACAATAGAACTAAGTACACGTACCACTACACTACTTTACGTAACTTCACAAAGGCTTTATTAACCTGGTCTCAGGACTTGAGGATATAACGCGTACTAAATGACGTAACTCCCATAAATCATTTTATTACATTACCCACAAGAGACTAAAGGGGAATCGTTTACCTGAAGCATTGCGTAAGCTGTATCTGTATGATATATGGCTGTAAGCCGGACTCAGGTAAACACAATATGCCAATTGAACACAACCTGAATTTCTTTTTTGTATTCAATTCTTAACCTTTTATGTTACCTAAAATAACTATTTGATGAAAAAATAATCAATTTAATCCTTTATCTGTGCTATAAAGGATATAATGCACATTATGGATATGATGTTAACTCCATTTCTGTAAAAGGTGGGTACGATGTTTTTTTTTACCTCTGACATGAAAATTTTATGTGGAGATAGTCGATGGTGCGGTTAGCAAATAAACAAAAAAATTTTTTATGCCTATTTTTCGACCTGATTTTTTTTTTTAAGTCTTCAACAGGGCTAAAAAACTAAACAGAGAAACATAAAAATGAAAGAAAATAATAAACAAACAAATTTGGAAATATACATAACAATTAACTAAATAGAAAATAGTTAAGTAATAACTATAATGTTGTAGATTGATGATAGTAAAAGATAAAATATAATATGTATGAAGATATGTATAAGATAAAATCTGTAAGTAGTGTCTAACGTAATGGAAAATAATTAATATTGTTGGAAGGTAGTCCGGGTGGAGGTCAATAAAGGTATCAAAATAGTAACAAAAAACTTTTTAACCGACGTTTCGCCCCACTTTGTAGGGTTGTCTTGATTGGCCCTTGATGATTGATGAGCCCTGCAAAGTGGGGCAAAACGTTGGTTAATAATGAAATGACGTATGCATTAATTTTTTAAAAACGGATGTATAGACTTTTAATAATAGAAAGTTCCTTTAAT
>NW_027112468.1:41439-43797 GCF_000696795.3 Halyomorpha halys | reverse complement strand
ATATATAATATAAGTTATATCAACCATGTAAGGCCCACCAGGCCGATCTGGTATAAAAATAAAATAAATTTTAAAAAAATTCATTTTATATGGTTGAATTTTTTTCTTAAAACATAAGATGAAATATTTGTCCATTATATTAGCGCTCTGTTGCTGTTTAAATGTTTTAAAAAAATGTGCTCTCAAAATATTAGACAAGACTTTATTATGGATCGACGTTGGAGACGAATTACTATCATAGATGAAAGTAAAGGTATCTAAACTAGAGAAAGTACTAATTAGTAAGTAGCATTTCTACTTTAGAAGGTCTCGAGGTCATCTTCTTTTCAAGCGCCCCGGAGGCTTGCCAGGAATGAAAGAGGAAGCAAGGTTGGAAACTAGTGGGTTTGGGTGGTTAGGGGATTTACAATGAAAAGATTGATAACTGGTTCGAGCTAGATTGGGTACATATGGAGCTTTAAGGTCTTCATGCATGATTTTATTTGTGATAAAGTAAGGAGTATTGAGGAATTTACGAAGGATTGGATACGAGAGGAATTCGAAGGTTTAGTGGAGCCCCAAAGCTCAACTCCGTATAGATAGGCCTTATTACAGTCATGTAGATTAATCTTTTGTAATGGATTGGAAGTTTAGACCGTTTGTCTAGTAAGTGCTGTAATAGTCGGAATCGACGTGTAGTTTTCTGTCTTTTCAGTCTGGTGTGAGGATTCCAGGTTAATCGTTTGTTAAGGTGTAGTCCAAGATAACGAATCTGTTCGACAAGGATAAGAGCAACATTATTAAAGGAAACTGTAGGGCAGTCGGTAGGCTTACGTAATTTTTTTTGTGTTTAATATTTATTTATTGCTATTTACAGCTGTACATTATAATACATTTAGTAAATCTGATCTAAGTTAAATTGGAGTGTTACAGGCGTGTAGAGAAACTACCCATTGGTAGCACTCTAATGACATTTTACATTAGCTGGTCTCGTGGCCATCTTCTTTTCAGGCGCCTCGGAGGATTGTCAGGAATGGAAGAGGATGCAAGGTTAGAAACTAGTGGGTTTGGGTGGTTAGGGAGTTTATAATGGAAGGAGTGATATCTGGTTCGGGCTAGATCGGTTACATAGGGAACATTAAGGTCTTTGTGTATGATTTTATTTGTGACAAAGTAAGGAGCATTGAGGATTTTACGAAGGATTTTGGATTGTAAGGATTGAATACGAGAGGAATTCGAAGGTTTAGTGGAGCCCCAAAGCTTAACTCCATATGTCCAGATTGGCCTTATTACAGTCATGTAGATCAGTCTTTTGTAATGGATTGGAAGTTTAGACCGTTTGTCTAGTAAGTGCTGTAATAGTCGGAATAGGCGTGTAGTTTCGTATTTTTAGTCTTGTGTGAGGATTCTAGGTTAGTTGTTTGTTTGCTCGACAGGGATAAGAGCAAAATTATTAAAGGAAACTATAGGGCAGTCGGTAGGCTTACGTAATTTTTTTTGTGTTTAATATTTATTTATTGCTATTTACAGCTGTACATTATAATACATTTAGTAAATCTGATCTAAGTTAAATTGGAGTGTTACAGGCGTGTAGAGAAACTACCCACAGATAGCTCTCAGACAGGCAACAAACACAGATATTCATTTGAGTCTTAACTGATAATATCTTTTATATTTTAAAGTGGTGTGTTTGTTTTCCAATTCATCTCCGGAATTCTTATTATATCGTTTCTTGCGCAAGAAGTTTCTATTTGGAACATTTTTTTTTTTTTTTTTAGGGACCCCTTCTTTTTCGTTCGTTGGTTGTTAAAATTCCGGTTAAATTTATCCATTAGAAACTAGAATGATCTAATCTTAACAGAATCCATTAATATTTCAAGTCTTTTAAATCCCTCTGATCTTTCATTACATTCATTTTATATGGTCGAATTTTTTTTTAAAATATGCTCTCAAAATATTATACAAGACTTTATTATGGATCGACGTTGGAGACGAATTACTATCATAGATAAAAGTAAAGGTATTAAAACTAGAGAGCGTACCAATTAGTAGCATTTTTACATTAGAAGGTCACGAGGTCATCTTCTTTTCAGGCGCCTCGGAGGTTTGTCAGGAATGAAAGAGGAAGCAAGGTTAGGGTGTTCAGGGAGTTTGCAATAGAAAGATTGATATCTGGTTCGGGCTAGATTGGGTACATTATGGAGCATTAAGTAAGGACTATTGAGGAATTTACGAAGGATTGGATACGAGAGAAATTCGAAGGTTTAGTGGAGCCCCAAAGCTTAACTCCATATGTCCAGATTGGCCTTATTACAGTCATGTAGATCAGTCTTTTGTAATGGATTGGAAGTTTAGACCGTTTGTCTAGTAAGTGCTGTA
>NW_027112468.1:39219-41204 GCF_000696795.3 Halyomorpha halys | reverse complement strand
ATGGTTAGAGAATTTGAGATGCAATTAAAGAGTTATTATTAACTACGTTGTACAAATATGGGTTACCATTTTGTTTTTTGAGGATTGGTTGAGTATTTATTATTGTACTATACAACTTTAGCTTTCTTCAGATATTACAGTAGTGCATTACAACCGACCTTGACGTCGCTAAGCAACGAATATCTGTAGCGATTAACCTAACCTTGAAACGTATAGATTACGTAAATAAGTTTAATTTGTTTATATATACGTATGCATTATACAATATAATAAAATAATTATATAATATACTAAATTATATTTATGAAACAATCTCGTTGAGATAATTTGGGAAGGTGGAGACAGCCGCCGTCTTAATGTGGCAGTTACAGTCGCCTTGGCCTTGATGGCAACTTTCCCGCCTCATGCTGTGACCTTAGTACACGTCTGACGATCCTTTTCCCATATCAACGTCTTACAAAAAAAAAATTATTAGACGTAAAATTCAATTTCTCTATTAATTTATTTTTTAAGAGTTTCATGTAACAACTTATTTTTTATAATGAGGTGTAGATAGTTGACCGTAGATTAATAAGTGGAAAAGATGGTCGGGATGGTGGGGGGTACGGTCAGCAAAAAAAAAAATAAATAAATAAATCGAACATTGTTTATTCGTGCCGACGTTTCGACCTGATTTTCTGGTCTTCATCGGGTCTTTTTTGGCCAAACAGTTTGGCTAGAAACTATGCCGATAGCACCCTGACGAAGACTTGAAAATCAGGTCGAAACGTTTGTGAGAATAAATAAGTTTTTGTTTATTTGTGTGGGGTTTTTCCCCTAACCACACTGCTTTGCTGACACCTCTGTCCCGACCATTTTCTCCACTTATTTTTCATGAAGATGAGTTAATATTTGGCCGTGGATTTAAATATATACACTTTGTTATATGCTACTATATTCTTTCATAATAAAAATTGTAAAAGTAAAATAAATTAAAAAACAATTTTAAATTAAAATAGGAACTCTAATTATTCATAAATGTTTAATTACATAAAAAATCAAAGTTTAATATTATTACAAATAATTTATAAGTTTTAAAAATATTGATGAATTATTGATTCTGTTCAAGAACTAGAGTTTTATGAGGAGGAAATTCTATCATTGATTTATTGATCGTTTAAACTAGCTTAAACGCTAATAAATCAAACAATATTTATTGTCTCCCCTCTCCCGAAATACCTGTTTCCTAGATCTGTCCTTGTTTTCCCGCCTATCATCATTTATATTGTTCCTTTCGTTTCCTTCCTCTGGGCACCGGTAATTTCCCGTTTTACCAACGTAACTCATTTATTACGATGAGCACAACTTCATAAGCTATATCCGATTATGTGACCAATCGTTTTCCGACGTTTCGGAGAGGTGATAGTTCGGTTTGAACTTTACTGTTTGTACAATGAGTTCATATGTGTGAAGAAAAATATGTTTGCGCATGAGTAAACGCTATTGTTAGATGGAATTTATATAGAAATATTCACAATACCACACTCAGTGACGTATAAGCTTAAATAAAATGTATAGGGAAATTTTAAATTCTGAGGACTTAAGTTTTTGTCAATGCTTCCTTGTATGAACTGAAACTTCTCTATTTTCAGTAGCGAGGAAGCATAAATGCAAATAATTATTGTTTATAAATAATAGACCGAAAATAAATTAATGACTAAAGGGTTCATCAGGAGACATTTGGAAACGGAAATAGGAAGCAAAGAGGACCAACAATCAAAGCACATCGCCATTAATATAGGAAACACTCGTCCCGGAAGCCGAGATCATTATGGCTGACAGGGGGTCATTAACAGTGTTGTCTTTTTTTCTTTTTTTTTTCCTGACGTGTTCCGTACTGAATGTATACAATGGGCAGTGAATCAGAATACTAACAAAAGTGATCTAGGAAACAGAACAAAAATATCCAAATATTGCAGACCAGGGATAGAGAATTACACGTAGAA
>NW_027112468.1:34114-37696 GCF_000696795.3 Halyomorpha halys | reverse complement strand
TTTTGGAACATTCTCGTTTTTCTGAATATTCTTCTACATAATATTATTTAATTCAAATTAATGCTAAATTAATAATTGTTCGTAATTAAAGTCCCTAACCATCCAAATCCACTAGTTTCTAACCTAGTTTCCTCTTCCATTCCTGACAATCCTCCGAAGCGCCTGAAAAGAAGGTGGTCTCGAGACCTAGTGTAGAAATATTGAAGTGCGACCAATGGATAGTTTATATACATGCCTATATCACTCCGTTTTGATCTTACATCAAATTTACTATATTTATTTTTATGTAAATATAGTTTTTAATAGCAATAAATAAATAAAATAAAAAATAATATGAAGGAGATTGGACTTATATGTCTCTCACCTCAGATACTTAACCTGTTATAGTAAGAAATAATAACGGGTATAATAATAGGAATATCCTATCCCACTCCTTCTTGAACTGCTGCCTCAGTGATGGATGATATCACTTTCTATTCATCTTCAACATCTTGTCCAGCGCACCTCTTATACTCATCAAGCATTTCGTCAACTTTGTCCTGATTGTTCTATTTTTTACGCTTGCCAGTACCATGTCTTCTGCGTATTACATGACGCCCTGCTGATCTGTAGGATAACCTTGATTCTATCCAATCGCATACAGTAGTCGGTGCCCATATTTTCCCCTCTACATGGTCTTTCATACAAAAGGTTTGATTTCTGACCTGTACCTATAAGCAGATGACCAATCTGGTTAGTTTTCCGGCTATCAGGAGATATCCAAGTTTCTTTATAAATACTCTTTCTGGTAAAGAAAGCTCTTTCAATGGCGAGGCCATGTAAAGATGCAAGAACTATCAGTCTTTGACCATCGGCACCAATGGTGGGTCGATATTACATGCTTCTATACCAACTTGTGCATTGAAGTCTCCGAGCAAGGTTTTTAAAAATTCAAAGTCTTTATAAAAATTTTTCTTTTTCTTCATCCACGCTACTTCTGTTGCTGCATGACAGTTTATTAGGCTGTAGTTGAAAAATCTATATTTAATCGTGATTTTACATTGTAGGAATATAATCAATACTTAAAATAATTTATAAAATATAATGTTAAATTCTTAATTTCAAAAATAATAAAGATGTTTTTTTAATCAACATTCTTTTTTCTAGTTTTCCACATTTAACTTTATTAAAAACTTCTAGGAACTATAGGCTTTTTACACATTGCTCCCAATCGACTGGTGAAATATGTTCGATATCGATCATATTAATTTTGATAACCAGAAATCGTCAAATTAAAAAAAAAAAAAAATTCAAAATCTTATCATCATGAAACCGCATTAGATCCTATATATTACTTAAAATTGCTGTCCTGCAAAAGAAAGCTAAAGGTCCTCTTTTGCATTTTTTTGACGAAATTACTCCAATTCATAAAAATATAAGCTCGTGATATAGCGCTTTAGTAATTTGCATGTGTTTGTACAATTTTTAGTAAGAAAAAAAAAATAGCATTTAGTTTTTATTCAGGCAAATCATGAACGACTAAATTTTAATTTGCATTTTTCTATTTTTTGCAGGAAACAACAGAAAACCAATCGACGGAGAACGCTAACGAAGCGGAATCTCCCGAATCCACGGAAAAGACAGTTCCCGCCGTAACGGAAGCCGGCGACGCCACTCCCGCTGCGACGGAGAACGGAGAGGCCGAAAAGAAAGAGGAAGGTGCTACAACCCCGGACGAAAAGAAGCCCGAAGATCAGGCAAAGACAGAAGACAAGTCCGAGAAGAAGAAGAAGGAGAAGACAAAGAAGAAGTGGTCCTTTAGGTCAATCTCCTTCTCGAAGAAGGACAAGTCGAAGCCGTCCCTGAGCAGGGAAGAATCCAAATCCAACGACCTAGCGAAAGAAGCCCCAGTACCAGAGGTAAATAGTGTCTGAATTTCTCTTCTTATCATCTTTTATTCCATTATAATTATTAATTTTTTTTTTGAAAATATAGAATTTGTATCACGAGTCCCTTCGTTTTATTTCTATTTTATGATAACATATATTTTAAAATAGGAGTAAAATATCGTTAAAGTAAAACAAAACGGTGTGAGCCAATCATAGGTTCTTGATAGTATGGCTTACTAGTCATTTATTGATAGTTTTATACCAAATGATCAGAGCGGTTCTCAAATTGAAAAAAAAATAAATTGCTAAACCACTTTTAAGTAAAACTTAAACCAAAAATAAAATTTTAATTTGAAAAGTTTTAACCCCCCATTGTTTTTTTTTTGCAAGAAACCCGGATTTCTGTTCTACAGAGTTTAGAAGTGTTAAAACAATTAACACTTATTAATTTAATTAATTAACACGTGTTAATTCTTCAAATCGTTTTTTAACTGGAAGGCAAAATCACAGCGATTTTTATTTACTTCAAGTAATCTCTCGGAAAAAATATAACCACTAATAAAGTTACAACTTGTATCTTGCGTTATACTTACATCGAAGTGATCTTCACAAAAATATAATCTAATATATTATTCGATAATAATTTTGGATCCATTCTAGCCTGCTTAAATCAAATTTTTCTAGTTTTGACACTTGAATAAACAACTTTTTTGGAATCTGCATAGTTGTATTTTTGCAATCAGCTACTGCACAAGAACGATTATAACTCATAATATACATTTACTTAAATAGCAAAGAAAACGAAAAAATTAAAATAAATCTTTTAATTATTATTATTATTATGATTATCAAGTAAGTGATATAAGACATTTTCTAAAAAAAAACGTGAAATACCATCTTGAGCTAATAAAATTAATCAAGAATAATTCATTATTTTATATATAACGTGGTGTAGGATATTTCAATATATAATACAGAAAAAAATAAATAGATAAAGAAAACCACAACTTACATGTTGTTACAACAACGAATGTTGTTACAGCCTAGAAGTCCTAAATGTAAATATGGCTACAGTTTCCACCTTCACGCAAACCGGCCGGAACATAAAAATAAAAGATTCATAAGTTATGAGTTATAAATTATTCATTGACGTGTTTGATGTAGTAATATAATATATCTGATAAATATTAAACATATCTGATAAGGTTTCTAAATTGACTTATTATAATTTCAATATTATTTAATTTTCTTCTTTTTTTTTTATCGTCGAATACTCCATTAAGAAATGTAACAGAATTACGTTAAGATGAATTGTAATATGATAAAATGTTGCTATGGTACAGACCATGACAATGAGTATGGGAAGTGTTTATGGAAATTAAAAAATAATTATTAATTTATAATGATGGGAAAATAGTTTATCGTGGTTTATGAGGAGAAGATAGTTGGTGGTGCGGTCATAGAATAACACAAATAAGTTGTAAAAACTTATTAATAGTGCCAACGTTTCAGCCAGAATTTCTAGGGAAAGTACAAGGAACAATATAGGTAACATCCAATAAATACAAAAAATTAAAAGAGAAAATAGAAACAGAATTATTAAAGTAAATAATTGTACAGAATGTAAATTAATGTGAAAAATAAATCATGTATATAGTAAAGAAATAAAAATTCAAAGTTGTTTAATTCAAACAAACAACAAAGAAATATGAAT
>NW_027112468.1:30297-33980 GCF_000696795.3 Halyomorpha halys | reverse complement strand
GAGAGAGAGAGAGAGAGAGAGAGAGAGAGAGAGAGAGAGAGATGTAACTAATGAAATATATAAGTATAATACTAGAAGAAGAATAAAACAAAATATAAAGTAAAGTGAGACAAAATAAGTAAATAGAAAACATGACAATAACAATATGTTTTTGTAAGAAAGATAAGAAAAGGAGAATAAGACAAAGAGCTCACCTGCTAGTAGGAAATCGGAAATCGAAGAGAGCGGCCGTGCGGTAAGACTCTGAATTAAAAAATACGTTACAAAGATGACGAAATTACCGGAAGGTGAAAATAAGTTACAAGTTATTTGGAAGGGTAAACAATTTACTTTTATGATGAAAGGAATATGGTCCGGGTGCAGTAAAAAAAAACTTAAATAGTAGAAATATACTATTTTAATGAGCCAACGTTTCGCCCCACGTTGCAGGGCTATTTTGACGGTAGTCAAAATAGTTTTTTTGACCGCACCCGGACCATATTCCTTTCATCTTTACACACGGTCAATCAATATCTTCCAATTTACTTTTATTAATTTCATTCTGTACAATTATTTACTTTAATCATTCTGTTTATATCTTCTCTTTTAATTTTTTTTTCCATTGATTTTTATCTTGTTCTCTGTTCTTAGCCCTGATAAAGGTTAGAAATTTGGCCGAAAAGTTGGCACTGTAAAATAACTTATTACAACTTATTGGTGCTATTTTCTTACCGCACCCAAACACCATCTTCTCTTCATATAATTATTAATTCATCCAGTTTATCAGAAAGAAATGTTTCGACGCCGTATGAATATACGGTAGGATATTCCCTGCTGAATTTAGGCAATTTATATTGTATTAAATTTGATATGATTTACCATATTGAGTTGACATTATTTTATATTTGAAACAGTTGTGGGTAAGTTCACTACTTACGCACCTCAGTGAAGAACTAAATAATAAATGGTTTCTTCCACCCTCGGAAATGAGCTGTTAAGCTCAGGGCACTGTGACAAATTACGCCTTAAAAACTAATAAGATAAGCTCTAAAGAGTTGTTAAGATTAAGGTGGAGGTGCTAGAGAAAGATAAGGTGGGATTTAATGAGACAAAACTGACTTACTAATAGGCCAAGGTGCCTCTATCTTTATCTCTCGTCTTAACTCTTCATATATCCAATTAAAACCTTAAGAAAAATCTTTTTAATCTACAGTATATATATTTTTTCTTAATTGTCGTAAGTACATATCTAATCAGATTATAAATAATTAAATTTGTTGTTTGGCAGAACTTTTGCTAGGGGTAATTTCGTTTAAATTCAGGAATCTTAAAGGCATTTATTAAAATTATAACTATTTTAAAGTATGGCACCCCTAAGTATAGGGATAATATTTTGTTTAAATTCAAGAAAAAGGAATCGAGTTATGATTTTAAAAAACTATTATTTTTTAAAATCATAACTATATCCTAAAATGGCAGGAATCGAACCCCTGCATTTGTAAGAGCTTTATTAAAATCATAACTATTTTTAAAGATGCTCTATATGCCTCTAGATATATTGATAGTACCGTTTAAATTCAAGATGAAGGATTTTTTATTATTATTATCTTTTTTGGAATATTATACATTTATTAAATTTGATGTATGTTATTATGGAGTGATACAGCCCTATAGATAAACCTACCCTCTGGTAGCACTCTAATGAAGGTTTACATTAGCTGGTCTTGTGGCCATCTTCTTTTCAGGCGCCTCGGAGGATTGTCAGGAATGGAAGAGGAAGCCAGGTTAGGAACTAGTGGGTTTGGATGGTTAGGGACTTTAATTAAGAACAATTATTAAGTTAGCATTAATTTGAATTAAATAATATTAGGTAGAAGAATATTCAGAAAAACAAGAATGTTCCAAAAACAATTTAAATATATATATATATATTCGAATTGTCTCACAGATAATTCTTGATATGAGTGCAAACTGTGAAGTCCTTTGTTATTTTGTTAATAAGAGAAGAGTCATTTTTTATTTATAAAAACTAAGGAGGTACCAGAGTTAGGCAAAACTTAGCTATAGTTGAAACTAAAATTGCCATGGATACGATATTTATTTATCAATGGTTCATTCATGAATAAGGGTCGTATCCATGGCGATTTTAGCTATTGGTTTCCATTAATGTTAATATTTGCCCTTCCCTGATAGGAGGACCCCAGTGGAACAGTGGACTAACCCCCATTTTACGAGTTATTCAACTGTAATACTCGTTGATTTGAAATTGTATAACTGTAATAAACATGTAACAGCCAAAAAAAAAAATTAAGTACTTATCCAAGTATTTAAATCTGTTTAGTGCCCCTTCAGTTCATCAGTTGAACTAAATTTTTTATGTAAAATATTACAATAAAAAAGTTTATCTGTAATAGAGAAAAGTATATTTTAATTTTTAGATTTTATAAATCGAATATTCATTTCTATTGGATCATTGCCTTATAAATCTCTGATAGTAACGGAGTTGCAAAAGGACGGAAAGTTGAAGCTTGACCGATAAAATATGATGAAAGAGAGTGGTGTTGGCCGCTGAGGTGACCGTTGCACTCAAACCGTCAGGAACTTTAACGCCCAGTCAAGAAAGTAATGCATGGTCCGGCGACTGCATTGTGCTAACAATAAATAAATATATATATTTTTTCTTTGCCTTGACAACAACAACCAACTCAGAGAGCAGTTTAGTGTTTTTACGTAAAGACATTTCGGTAACATATTTAGATGTACACTTGTAGAAAAATAAAGTAAAAAAGAGATAAATTTAAATAATTAAATTTGGAATTACTGAGCTAAATAATATGGATTTATTTATCTTAATAAAAAAAAGTGTCAGTCCGTTTCAAGCAGTCTTAAGTCGTTAAGTAGAGTTTGAATCCCTGCAATGTTTGTTGATTGCATTTACGTTTGTCAGTCCAAATATATTCAGTTATTGTCCACTAAGTTTACGTTCAATCATTAAATGTTAAATTTAATTTTACGAAATTTAAATGCCAGAAATAACTTGTTCTAGTTAGTCTGTTCGGTGTTTCTATATTCATCTATTGTTTATCTTTTATTTTTCTTTGCTTATCTCCCACACATTACCTCTCCGAGAGCAGTTTATTGTTTTTATTTATGGACATTATACACAAGATAATATTTTCAGATCTATACGAATAATTGTAGAAAAATTAAGAAAAAAGTTAGATTTATTATCGATGAAAGGAATATGGTCCGGGTGCGGTCAAAAAAACTCAAATAGTAGAATTATACTATTTTAATGAGCCAACGTTTCGCCCCACCTTGCAGGGCTTCGTCAGGGCTATTTTGACGGCAGTAAAAAAAAAAAAAATAGATTTATTATCATTTATTTATTTAATACCAGATTGGCTAGTGTAAGAGGTACATTTTGTTTTTTAACAATTGCTTATGGTGGGGTATAGTCTCATACAAAAGACACCCCTAACTATATACAATGTTATAAATTTAAAAAAAATTAAGATAAAATAAATAGATTAAAATAATAATTCCTAATAAAAGATAAAAGTAAAGTTAATAACAAAAACGATGAGATTTACGGATTTAAGAAAATAAATAATTGACTTCTAATGGCAAAAAAAAAGGAGTGAATTTAAGAAAAATATAAAGAGAAAAAATTAAGATAAAATAAATAGATTAAAATAATAATT
>NW_027112468.1:21682-27967 GCF_000696795.3 Halyomorpha halys | reverse complement strand
TAAATAAAAATGGATTCGTTATACCGCGTAGCCATAAAGAGTGCATTGAACCACGAATTTATTTATGTATTTACATTATACATTGTTATTAATTAATGTCGAGTATGTAAACAAGGGGTGGTTTTATTTAGTGGCCCAACACGTGGAGCTGCAGCACCCTACCGCAAGACCCCGGTAATAAAAAGACCAGACTAAGTAAACATGGTACTGAGGGAGAGCGGTGTGGCATGTCAGGCACGCGAGCTGATACAACAAGATTTATTAGTTTAGTTAACCCGACGCCAGGGGTCTCTGGGATAGTTTTATACTCATTGTCTACTTTAATAGGAGCCGAAACCGAGTCAATAGTTCGTGTCGAGTCATCGCTCATTGAACGGCTTAAAAACTCTACTCTTTTATACTTTAAGTACACAATGGAATTTTTAATTACCCTGTAACCTACTAGTACCTTATTGTTGCAAAGGAGCGCTGCGTAACATCGGGGAGATCTGCTCCAATGATCTTCTCCGTAACTGAATCGGCCAATGAGGCGAAAGCTTTGTCAAGCTCGGCGGTTGTCCTTGTCCAATCAGCGAGCATCTGGGCTGCAATAGGTTAGGGTACTCTTGCATTGTCCAAACTGGCCTTAAAATAAGCTAAGGAACATTGCTGTTATCGTATTTACTTTAAAGGAAGAATTATTGTTAATTATATTATACACTATGAAATTCAAGAATCAATAAAATTTAAAATTATTATAATTTTTTTTATAATTTCATGACGATGTTATATATATTGATACATTTTTTCTTGACTGTTGTTGATTCATATATCTTTGTGGGTCTTGATGATCAGTCAATAATAAAACTTTATTTAGGTGACGTTTCGTTTGGCGTAACTTTATTTTATGTGTCCTACAATGAGAAAAACAGTTTTTAGAACATATAATTTCTTTAACTAATTGCTATCAAACTACAAGTACATAGTGTAATTTACGATTAATAAATATTACAATTAAAACATTGTTTAGTAAAAATATTACTTACAATTGTCTATGTTCTACATTGTGATCATCATATCTCCAGGTTTAGGCTGAATCGGTTTTAAAATGAAGTTAGGTTTGTTCTAGGTTTCTCACACATGTAACCGTATTTGTCCAGCAGGTAGTCAGTTTATTATATATATTTTGTTTCTCTTTAATGTTATTAATTGTTTCTTATGTATTTATTAGGTTAGAATAACTTGAATTTAAATTTTGTACATCCAAAGTTTTATTCATAGCCCGAATCTTATATTTTTCTGTAGTTATCAATTCTTTTAAATTTCGCTTAAAGTGTTTTTTTTTTCTCGATGTATGAGTTTTGGTGCATCGAATTTAAATGTCTTGTTTGTCAAAAGTGTGTAGTGAGAGCGGTTTGGTCTGGTTTGTTTGTTATATAGGTACAACTATATTTATGTAGATATACCCTTCTTTTCAGATACTGTTCTAAAGTTACAAAATAGGATTTCCCGCTGTTTTCTTCACAGCGAATTTCGTACACAGATTGTAGTTCTATTTTGTCTTTGTCTTTCGTATTGGTGTAAATTTTAGATAAAGTGGCCGTGTTTTTCGATGTAATTGCGTAATCGGTATTGTTTAGAGTTTTTAAAATTCTTTCCGAAAGTGTTGGTATATAAGGGATTATATAGTATCTTTGATGTTGGTTTCTTGGGTTTGTGGTTGTGCCAATGTTTGTGTTTGCTTTATAAAATGTATAAAAATTTAATAAACCTGGCGCGAAAATTGACATCTCCTAATTATAAAAAAAAAAAAAATAAAGTAGTAGATACCACCGTAGGGATAATATTATTCCTTTACGTTTGAAAACAGGGATTCCTTTATAATACGGGATGGCAATACTTTTTACTATTATTAAAATCGAATTGTTGTCATAACAACTGTAGAAACACGAAAATATTTTTTTCATCACTGTTAACAATGAGATATGATTTATTATCTCGAATAAACAAAATTAAATGTGCTTCAGAGGAAGAGTTTTGAAAATTCGCCATTTTAGCCCTAGCAGACTTTTTGAATGAGGATAAGACCTAACTTATATTAAAGACCACTCGATAGTGGATTTATATAATGAGTCTAATATAGAGTTGGGCAACTATGAAACTAATTGCTATAATTGCCATGGATACGATATTTATTTATCAATGGTTCATTCATGAATAAGGATCGTATCCATAGCAACTTTAGCTATTAGTTTCAACTATAGCTAATTTTTGCCGATGCTAGACTCTAATTTCGTCAGAGCCGTTTTTGATAAAGAGTAAAATGTATAAAATTGATGTTTTAAAGTTGAGTTGAGACGTTAAGTGTAAGGGGCCTCAAAACTGTTATATCGCAAACTCAAAATCGATTTCTTTCACAATCATATACTTTGAGCAAGGGAAATTTTTTTTTTTATAAGATTATTTTTCTTTGAATGGAGCAAATAAAAATTACAATATTCCTTACCATGAAAGAATATTTAGTTACTTTTGGTAATAACTGAATTTACTACAATAAAAAAGATGAATTATTTCCATTTCTCTATACTTCATTTACATCGAATATCTGATGATTTCTATAGTTTATTTGAATCCTCAATACTCGTCATTATGTGTCAAATTTATTAGTCATAACAATATGAGAAAGAAAATTGTATACACATCGATCTGTCGTCAAGAAAATGTATACATATCGATTTGTCGTCAAATAAAGATCGAAACCGTTAGCCGACCCCTTAATTTCACCCTCCCCCACACCCCGAACAATTCCGATAATTATACAAGAGGGGTCTGAAAAGAAAATTGCACTACACCCTGATATAACAATATAACAACAGAAACCTTTGCCATTCTGGTGTAAACATTTTTAGTATCATCATGTTTACTTATTTACATAAATTAATTGCTTAAAAAAAACAAAAACAAAAAAAACAGCGTTAATGTTTGCTAAGTGCAGGGATCAGTATAATTTCTTACTTTTTTTTTTTCAAGTTTCTTATTCTATAAATTATCATTTTTCTGCATATTTCTATTGCATACTCAATCACCAATATTTCTAGAAGATCAATGAATTGATAGAGAATGTATCTAAGAAAATTGTTTTTGTGCATGAGTAAACGAAAGTAGTTGATATATGCATAAATGATTAAACATATTTTTAAAGAAATGAAAGTGGTGGTCCAGGGGGGAGGGGTGCTGTCAAAAAGGGAACAAAAAATAGTCAACAACTATTTATTTTCCGACGTTTCGGCCCACTTTTGGAGTATTCATGATGTGTATAATGTAAAATGTTTTACTATGTTAAATTTTATAAGTATAGGATTGTGAGCAGCCCGATTTAAAGTCATGTTAAATTGGTCTTCTCTTTTCCTAGCAGATTACTACCCCCCAATTATAGAATATAGAGATGGTAACTAAAAATATTAGCTGCTTTTTTTTTTTTAAACAGGAATGCACAAAATAAAACATACAATTTAAGTAACATACAAATATAGACAGAACTAAATGTCTAAAATCTCATTAATTTATATCAATAAAACATCAAATACGTAGGAAGGCAATCAGTAATTAATTTCGGTCTAAGATTGTATCAATTGGATATAACTCTTGTCAATTAATTAGCAGTTTATTGCTTATTTCATCATATACCCGAATAATTAAATTAACAAATATCTTACAAAATCCTAGAATGAAAATAAAAAATTGAATTTATCTAGATAATACCATTTCTACTGTTTTTTTTATCATTTACCAACTGCTTTGCCGATATTTATGTATTCTTTATTTTGTAACTTTTTTAATAATGAAAATGGTGTTAATCAGAGGTTATGGTCGATGTCAACTCTGTTTGCCTCCCTGGAGCTTAGCAGATGGTTGCCAGAGTTTGTTACCCTTTTTTTTATCAAGCATTTTTAAGTATTTAGTATTTGTGGCATCTGGCAAACGTGTGGATATGACTTTACTTTTTTCTTACCATTTTGTTATTACTTGCATGACTCTAATCTGATCATTGAACCAGATAGATCCAGGAGCTGTTATTAACCAATTTATAATGGTAATTTTTTAATTAAAATTTGTTTCGTTTTAAATTAATTTTGTACAATAAGATTTTGCATTAGATAGTTTGAGATTAAATCGTACCGAGGGGTTAGAGAACTAGAAGGCTGGGGCCACAGCCTTATTAATATTATCGAGAAGCGAGGGAGGGGTGGGGTTGGGGGTCGCCATGGTAACCAGCCACCGGCGTCTCCCATCGATCGCTCTAACTCCCCCCTCCCCTCACGGTCTGCTATCTCTTTGTATATTGTACCATTCTATTATCTCATTCTTATTGCCTATATCTTATAGTTTATTATAAGAACAATTTAATCGTTACTTAATTGTATAATTATTTTATTAACTATAAATTCCAACTGTACGAAAATATAATAGTAACAACTAACTTAATATTTAAATGCTATTGTTATGTTCTTTACGATTGAAACATGGCACTCATATTAAGGGAAGAACATCGGCGATAAGGAAAGATATATTACGCATAATATTTTATCTTAAGGAGAATATTCAATCGGGAAATTCAAATGTCCTGCAACTAGTGACTTGCCGATATCGATATTCTATTCGATATTTATTTCGCTATTGGACTATATATCTCTGCTTTCTTATAATACTTCTTTTCGTCTTGTATTGTATATTATACTAGCTTTGAGGCAGTAGAAAAAGTAACCCTAGTCTAGGAATATAATATAAAACCTTTGAAATACATCCATTTAAAAAAAAACTCTACAATTTATTTATTTTTTAAAATTTAATTTAAGGTTTGACAGTATTATGTTCATTTATTACTTTTACAATTTTATTATGTAACAACGTTCGGGCTCTTCTGTCCATTATGAAGTTCTACAAATAAAAATATTTACAATCTTAAATACAACAATTTTACAATTAACAAAGTTTACATTGCATTTTAAAAAAAAAAAAAGTTTTACACATTTAAATACAAATAATTCGATATTTAACTACATATATAGTCTTTTAAGTAATTTATAACCATTTACACACCTAAAATGCTTTATAGATTAAGCCAAATTTCCTAGTTATTGTTCTTATTTTCTCCTTGCCTTATAATCAAATTCAAAATAATTTTTATTTATTCCAATTTGAATATAAGTTCTATTTTTTAAAGTTAAAAACCTTATTTTTTTATTTCAAGTGATTATTGAAGAGCCTGAAACTTTGTTCCAACAATATAAATGGTATAACATAAAGTCTTGAAAAGAAATATAATAAAGTCATAAAAAAATAAAATCCTTTTAGACTTAAGTTGTAGGATTTAAAACTAATTATTTAAATTCAAATTACTTTAACATTTAGTATGTGATGTAAAGTGATTAATTTACTTACCCCTATGCAGTCAGCAATCTAGAAGGCTGTGCTCAAATGTTAACTATCAGGACCTGCTTGATAGTTGGTAATTATATCTGTTCTTCAACTCGACAAACTTGTACGACAGATATCTATCAACATTCAGAAATTTTTTTAATGAAAAATTTCTATTATTATTTTTTAACTGCTGAATTTATTTCCTATAACAAAGTAGTGAAATTTTATTTGATATATTGTATGTTAAAAAATGCTGTCTAAATATAGGGATAATACCTTTTTTAATTCAAGACAAACAAATTGAACTCTTGTGTTTTTAAGGGCTCAATTAAAATCATAGCTATTTTTAAAAATGGCTGTCTAAATATAGGGATAATATAACTTAAATTCAAGATGAAGGAATCAAAATCTTGGGTTTTAAAGGGATTTATGGATAAATGGTGCCTCTAAGTGTAGGGATAATACCTTTTTTAATTCAAAAAGAAGGAATCAAACTCTTGTATTTGTAAGGGCTTTATTAAAATCATAACCATTTTTAAAAATGGCTGTTTAAATACAGGGATAATACCTTTTTAAATTCAAGATGAAGAAATCAAACTCTTGTATTTGTATGAGCTTTATCAAAATTATAACTTATTTTAAAATGGCTGCCTAAATATCACTGTCTCAGATCAACAGTGAACATCTCAAAAAATGTTTATTTTGAGATCTGTCATTCATTAGATCATGAAAATACATTTCGTTATTTATTTATTCGCTAATCCACCAACAGCCATTTTAATGAGATAGTCATTAATTCTCTCAGATGTTTCACAAATGTAAAATTAAAATAATTAGATTTAAATAAAAATAAAAAGTCAGTCACAGCTGAGAGACTGAATTATT
>NW_027112468.1:12912-19747 GCF_000696795.3 Halyomorpha halys | reverse complement strand
TGCTGAAACGTTGGACATTTAAAATATTAATAAAGAGTGTTTGAGACTTAAATACAATTTATTTTATTTAAACCAGTCTCGAAGAAGCAATAAGGTTATGTATAAAATTTTATTGTGGGAAGATAGTCTGTGTGGTATTTGATAAAGGTATCAAAATAGTAAAAGAAAACTATTGTTAGTTAATAAAACCAATGATTGACAATAAATAGTTTTCTTTTTATTGGAGAAGTTTGTCGGGGGTTGCGGTCAGCAAAGAACAACATAAATAAACAAAACCATATTTATTTATTTTATGCCAACGTCTTTTTACTATTTTGATACCTTTATTAACTGCCACTCAGACTATCTTCCTACGATCTACTTCATACGGTCAACTATCTTCTCCCAATAAAAAATTTTAATTTTTTTTTTCATGTTACAGTCTGCTGTCTGTTCTTTGACTTCTGCTGCTGAAAGCGAAGGGACAAAAATTGTAGAAGAGACCAAGGTAGTTACGACCGAGGCTAAAGAAGCCATCAACACTATCGTTGAAGCTGGTTCCAAATTGATCGAGTCCGGTTCTACTCTTATTGAATCCGGTACCAAGATGGTCGTAGAAGAGAGCAAGACGACAACTATCACAGAATCAGCTTCTATCATCAAAACAAGCACAAAAACTATTGAGGTAATAAATTGTTTTTATTTGTGAAGCTTTCATTTTAATTTTGTTTTCTTTTTCTTTTAATATTTTCGTAGAGAACACTTTTATTTTTATAAATCTGCTTTCAAAGATTGAATTTTGAAGTGTGGTTTTGTATATAATAATTTTTGTAAATTAATTTTAGGTGTTGGTTTAAGTATTAAATTTGCATGTTTGGTTTTTTTCTTCTATCTTTTGATTAGTCACTTTTTGAAAGCACAGCCAACTATTGGGACTGTTGAATCTTAAAATATAGTTATTTTCTATTTCTTTAAATTGAAAATAATTTAAAAATTACAATTTCGACTTTACTAAACTATTAAATATCGTATTTAAAAATTAATTTCATTTTTAATTTGTTGAGATAAAAATTATATTATTAAGTAAAACTTTTACATAATAGTTTCATTACAACTCTTATTTTCAAGTTATAAAAGAAAAAGTTCGATCGAAATAAGTGGACGATACAAAACTTTTTTTTCATAATCTTTTACCTGTATTTCAGTAGATTAAAATAAAAAATACCACCACTTCAAAACCAAAGAGGCATTATCAATTATTCTTCAATTTCTTTTTGTACAGGTATACTGAAAACCTTCAAGCCGATATTACTTGAAATTAATTAGTTTATATACTGTATTAATTGTGAATTTTATAATTGCGTTAGTTGCGGGATTTAATATTCACTCTCAAGTCTTTAATAACAAAATTAAAATTAATAAAAATGACAAATGTTGTTTAAATGTTTCTTGTAAAATGTTAATAGAAGTAGATTGGAGGAAGATAGTCCGGATAGCGGTCAATAAAGGTATCGCAATAGTAAAAAAAAACTACTTATTGTTAACCAATGTTGGTAGCAGAACTTCATTCTTGTAGCCCTGACGAAGCTTTGCAAAGTGGGGCGAAACGTTGGTTAACAATAAAAAGTTTCCTTTTACTATTTTGATATCTTTATTGACCACCACCCAGACTGTCTGCAAATAAACAAATAATCATTTAATTGTGCTTATTAGCCGACCATCTTCTCCATATGTAAAATAAAATATTATGCAGTGATCATTTGTAAAATAAAATATTATGCAGTGATCATTTGTAAAATAGAATAGTATGCTTTGATCATGTGTTAAATAAAATATTACGTGATGATTAAAAATTTTTATATAAAATAAAGAGTTTATTTTATTTATTGATAAATATTATAATCTGCCAGTCTTGGGCAATAAGTTATAAGATCAAAAAATAAGATTGAAATAAAATAATGAAAGTAAATAAAAAAAGTTTTAATGAAACTATTTTTGTAAGGTAAATAACTGTTTTCAGTCCCAGGGTTTAACAAATAAATTTTAAGAGGAAGTTGTTAGTAACGAATGCCAACACTTATATCTGGAATCGGGTTTAGTGGTTAAAAGAATAACTTTTTTAAATAATTTTCATTTTAATTACTATTAGTAGTACTATTATTAGTCTTAGCTTTTTTTTTTTTTTTTTACTTGATTTTTTTTTTCCTTTTTTTTTTCGTTTTTATTTTTTTTTTGTTTTGGGAATTATTTTTTTTTTTTAAAACAAAAATTTCTCTTTACCTTTGAAATTTTTCTCTTTCACTTTAGTTTTCTCTTCAAATTGGAGTTTATTTAGATAGAGTTCACTTTTGGGGGCACAATCCAATATCCGATAAATTCAAACGAAGTGTAATGTGATAATTGTTTTTTTTTTTTATTCAGAAATGTTTTTTGTCCTGATTAGTTAAAAAAAAAACAAAGATCATCTTGCGAATTAATCTACTTAATTTTAATTATCGTTTGGTTGAATCACCTGAGTGTTGTGAATTGTGAAATGATTTTTGCTTCGATCCCCTTTTAACCGCTGAAATAATTTTTTTAAGTTTTCACTGCTTTAAGAGGAAAAAAAAATGTAATTGTTTTCCGCTTTGCCTTACCTGACGTAATTATTGAGCTCTCCTTGCAGATTGTTGAGGAAACAATCGCACCTCCTCTACCAGCAAGCCCCCCACCTACCGAAGCCCCACCACCAACCCCAGTTGCACCACAGCCCGCCCAGCATGAGCATGAGGTATACTATCTTGTAAATATTTCTTTTTATGACTTTTTATGAATATTTGTAATCAGAGATAGGCAAAAATTAGCTACAGTTTGAAATTAATTGCCATGGGAACGACCCTTATTCATGAATGAACCATTGATAAATAAATGTTGTATCCATGACAATTATAGCTATTAGTTTCAACTATAGCTAATTTTTGCCCAACTCTGTAATCACTATTAGTTATTATGTACATTTAAGGATATTTTTGAATATTTGTAAGACAAATGTGTAAATATTCAATGCTAAACCGATAACATTGAGCCAAGTTACCAAGCATTCTGATTTATTTTCATAACTGTACTTGATTAATAGTATTTACGTAACCATATGTCATTATGTAATTTAAGCTCATTTTAAGAATGATTTGACACAGTTCGAAAAAAAAAAAAATTTACTTCGAAATGGTTCTGGTTCCCATCATTTCCAATAATCAGGACTCCATTGTATAAATATATTTAAAAGATTGGAGAAGAAATATTATAAGTACGAAGATATTTGATTTTTACTATCTAATATATAAATATGAAAAAAGTTCCTGGATAAAAACCAAGTGTGTTGGTTATTTATTCCTTTTTTTATTGTTTTATTTAATATTCAGTAATTAATTAGAGTATTTGAATTACAGTCTCCTTAATTTAAATGTCTAGAAAATCGAACTTTGATAAAAAGTTTTATTTCGTTATTTTTTTATTTTAACACGGACAATTTCTGTCAAAAAATTTTTTTTTTTTTAATTTTATATTTTTTCGCTTAGGAAATGAGCGGAGGTGGTGAGAGCATGGCTGAAATGCCAGAAGAGAGTGAAATAGGAAACAATGACAAACTTTACGACGACCAGGAAGACATAATGCCAAAGGTCAAAAGATAAAAAAAAAATTTAAATTACCTTTATGTGTACTAATCATCACCTCCTTAATTTTTTATGTTTATATTTAAAAAATCTTTATTAAAAAAAAATTAATTAATTCGTCAACATTAGATGTTAACACGGGCTATGATGTAAGAAATCTCCGTCAGAACGATTAGCATCAATGCAGGAGTGCCAGAAATGGCGGAACCCCTCCTGTAGCCGGTTGTCTGTGACTGATATCTGCCTCTAACGGCAGTCTGAGCCCATAAATTGAAAGGAATACTGAGGGGGTATTACTTGAATGGATGAAATTTCTCCTGTTTTTTATTTATTTATTTTTTTCTAACCCAGGTATTAACAATAAAATTGTGTTATGTCCCTTATTAATTCAAACATGGAACAAGGTTAAGTGTGTTACTGACTTTTTGTCTTAATGGTTCAAAAGGCCACCAAAATAAACATATTTGTGACTAATTATGTTTACGATTCTCATTTTTTTTTTATGAGTATTAATATTTTTTTTCTTAATAGGAAATGAACGGTGGTGGAGAGAGCATGGCTGAGATGCCAGAAGAGAATGGATTAGGCGACAATGATAAACTTGACGATGACCAGGAAGATATCATTCCTAAGGTGAATGGACACAATGAAAGTCCTGTTAAAGTAAGAATTGTTATCTCATCCTTCAGCATATTTTAGCTTTAATATTTCACCATTCTTAATCAACAGGTTTTATCCAATATTTGATTGACGACTAACAATCATATCCTTAATTTGAATAATCATAATACATATATAATCAAATAATTTTTGCTATCTGAACTAATGGCTGGGTTATAAATTGTTTTTCTATTTCACATTTATTTATTGTTATTATTTTTTTTTTTTTAAAGGTTGAAGAAATCACTGAATGTCTGTTGAAGACATCTATTGAAGAGAAGCATGTAAGTATGAATTAATAATATTCAATTTTTTAGGTTGTGTTACTAATTTCCCCTCTTCTTCTTTTTCACTTTTGTTCAAAAATTTCTAAATTAATGTACAGAACAGCCTGTTGGGTTTCAAATAATTTTTTTTATGCTCTACTGGTTTATTTTATTATCTTGAAGTCCTATAATTTTCTTTATTCATTGCTTGTGTTAATGCTTTTGGATGCTACAAATTAAATATTTATTAATTATGAGAGATAGTTGACCGTGGATGATAAATGAGGAGAACCCCCAACCATCTTCTCCTCATTTAAATATTTATTGTTCATAACTGTTTATTTACAACATGACGTGTCCGTGCATTACTCCAATTACCCTGAATGTGTACTGAAATTTTATTTTAATTAGTGTGGAACATGGGGGTTAAATAATGAGACATTTTACCTTCAGACTAACATTGATATATTTTCTTTAAATCAAGTATTAGTCCCTGAAGGGGCAGATTGTGGTAGTGCTGTTAGTAAAATGATAATTACTTAACCCGTAATACTCGAGGGCTCCCCTATGGAGACACCGCAAATAATTTTCAGTTCATAACATAAGGACAAAAACAAATCATAAAAACTATTTTGTATAAGATATTTTGCTTTTGGTAACAAATGACAGTCGCGATTCTATTATTATGTTGGTAATATGAATGAAAAAAACTTTCGAGTGTAGAGGGTTAATGATATAAGATGATAACAGATGAAACGTCTCTCTCAGAGGCTGGCCAGCATGTCATCAACCCTGGTGTTGTTGTAGGGGCAGTCCAGGTCCTATCTTGCATGCCACGATAAAAAATATCGTGGCATGCAAGATAGGACCTGAAGTATCAGCATCGGAGTCTTCCGGTGTATATGGCAAGGGGGGGACATAAGAAAAGGAGACCCCCTTTCCTGACTTTATACAAAATCAAAAAAGAGCTGAAAATATCAAATCCGACAATAACTAATTATATTAACTTCAGTGTTAGGTTATTATAGCGCTGAACGTTAACGAAAAAGAACCATCAGTCCCTTTTGGTGTATCTCCTTGTACCAGTACTACCATCATTAATAACTATCCATATTACACAAGAATATCTAAAATGAAAACTGAATTAATAAATATAGACACCGTACAGGATTACATATTAACTGACTTGTAATTTCTTCCAGTCTTGCCCCAAGATCATTAAACTCTTTAATCACAGGAATAGGATATTGCACAAAAACTACAACCCCCGTATTTATAACCACAAAAGAACTAATTAAATTTTCTTTTTGATTTAAAATTATTTTTTGCAGTTTCTGAATTTATTTCTTCTTTTGTCTGTTCCAGGTTATTGATAATCATCTAGAGGTAGCAGTAGATGATGGGAAGACGCAAGAGTAAAATTTCTGTATTCTAAATGCATACCCAAATTAAATTAAAGCGATTATCAAATTGCGCCAATTATAAATGTATAAATACTTCTTTATTGTAAAAAATATTTCTCACTGCTAATAAGAGACACTTTTGAGTGACTGTGATGCGTGTCTCAATTATGAAACAAAAAGATTTTTTTAAATTTAAATGATAAAAATTTACTCAACTCAATTTTAATTAGTAAAAAAAAGTAAAAAATTTTAAAATGGTGTATATTTGTCATGGGAAGTCCAATTTTTTAAAGACTGTTTTTAGTGGTATTTTAAGGGGCTCAAATTTTTGCACAGTTTTTATACTTTTTAATACAACCTCAATGAAATAGAATTTTATATTTCCAAAAAAAAGAATAAACATTTCTATGACATATTAATGAAAATCATAGGGTCTTTTTTTTTTTTTTGTTCTAATAGCCATTGGAATTTCACTGCCTATATTATATAATCTGGAAATTATTGTATATTGCCGTGGACCAATGACACCATTTCGAACGCATCCTTTTAGTAGCTGGAAGCATCACAACAATACTCTTGTTTATTTTCTTTTTTTTTTTTTAATATATTGTCATAAAAACTTAGTAATTTATGATGAGGATGTTTTTTAAATTGAAAAAACCGGGTTGTCCACTGTCCAAAGTTCGAACAAACATCACCATTTTTCAGTTTTAGGCTTTAGCGTTAATTTTTATTATGTAATGTTCTTTCAAGTCTTTTGGAGTCGTATCTCCGTCACAGGTGTATATGATTACTACAATGTTAATATTAAGAGACATGGTGATGTTTTGTTCGATACTAGTTTTTACCCTTATATTATAAATATATAAATATA
>NW_027112468.1:11195-11792 GCF_000696795.3 Halyomorpha halys | reverse complement strand
AAGAAAATATATAATATTGTAGAGGTAAGAATTATATTAGTAAATATTGAGATAAACACTAAAAAAAGCAAAAGTGCGGAAGAAAATTTAAATGACGAGTAATTGAATAAATGATGTAAAATGTAATTAATGTCTGAAATAATGAAAAACAATTATAACTAATAATTAGTTATAACTAATAGCTAGAAATTGCCATGGATACGACCCTTATTCATGAATGAAACATTGATAAATAAATATCGTATCCATGGCACTTTTAGTTTTAACTATAGCTAATGTTTGCCCAACTCAGGTATCCAGTGAGGTAAATAAGGTAAAAGAGACATGTGAGAGTGGGGAAAAGACAAAAAAATATTCAGTAAAGAAACGCCAGCACAAATAAATAAGGTTCTTGTAGGAGGATAGTCCAGGTGGTGGTCAATAAAGGTATCAAAACAGTAAAAGACAACTATTTATTGTTAACCATAACAAGAACCATAGATGGTAGAAGTATACCATATCTACTTCACCTATCTGTTCTACCTTTTACATTTGCCTCTATCATATTTAACACTAATCATACCAAGACTTAATATATACCTATTTCTACCATAGCGG
>NW_027112468.1:0-10765 GCF_000696795.3 Halyomorpha halys | reverse complement strand
AACAAAGATGTTTTGTAAGATAGTTCTTGGGTAGAGAGTAAGATGTTATATGCTTTCTTTTGTATCGTAAACACAGGAATGTGGGTTTCTCTCATATATATCGCATTTCTGAATTATATCTTGCTTCTATTAAAAAAAAAATAAATAAATGAAAAAGATATATAAAGAAAGCAAAGGAGGGAGACATTTTTTAAAAAATATTTCCAATATTATATTGTAAACTGTTTTATGTGTAGTAGTATAGAGGAGTACTTGCTGCAGGAGTGTACGATACAGAAAAGTGCTTTATATGGTCAGATAAAACCAAAACAATTTGTAAAAAACAAAAAAATAAAATGTTTTCGATTGGGATGGGATTGGTCTTTCCGGCCTGGACGCAATGGCTGAATATGTTAAAGGCAACGAATTAATATTGTTCCAATTTTTTGTATATGTATTTTTGCAAATGTCGCGCTAATGATTATCAGCTTTTTAATGTGGAAAATAATGCATTTAAATCTACCCTTATCGAAACCCCTATTTTTCGCCGTTTTATACAAAAATCCCTTCTCAATCTTATATTGTATGTGTGAATGTGTTTATAAATTTAAATATATGTTTAAAATATTAGTTTTTTTCTTTTTTTATTACCCTTAAACCTCCCAAAATTTATATACTGTAACTTGGGATTATTTGGACCAATACTGAAAATTGCTACAATTTTTTTTTTCTTGGTTGATAAAAAAAGGTTACTTTTTGAAAATAGTAAACCAATAGCAGAAATGTTAAGTGTCATAGAACTTAGCGATGGTGCTGCTACCTGTTGTAGAGATTGTGAACAATTAACAACTATGTAATAAAATCTAGATATAATTTAAAACCAGTTTTAAATGGGTCCAAATAATTCTAAATTACAATACTGATTTTTATGTTCCGAATAACAAGATTGGTCTTAATTAAAGTGTAAATAGTTGATTGTAGATTAATATGAGAAGATGGTCGGGGACAAAAATACACAAACAAACAAAGCTTCTTTATTTGTGCCGACATTTCGACCTTTATTCAGAGACAAAATATTACGAAAATAATAAACAAGATTAGGAAAATACATAAGAATAAATTAGGTACATAGTAGTCAATTGATTCTAATAGAAGAAAATATATAATATTGTAGAGGTAAGAATTATATTAGTAAATATTGAGATAAACACTAAAAAAGCAAAAGTGCGGAAGAAAATTTAAATGATGAGTAATTGAATAAACGATAAATGATGTAAAATGTAATTAATGTCTGAAATAATAAAAAACAATTAACAATGAAATGAAATAAAACAATATAGATGATAGAATGTGATAGATAGAAGTTACACAGTAATAAAGATAAGTGGGAATTAATAAGCTAAAGAAATATACATTGTCCAGAAGAGATGAGCAAAACTTAGCTACAGTTATAACTAATAGCTAAATGGATATGACCCTTATTCATGAATGAAACATTGATAAATAAATATTGTATCAATGGCAATTTTAGCTTTTCGTTTTAACTATAGCTAATTTTTGCCCAACTCAGGTATCCAGTGAGGTGAATAAGGTTAAAGAGACATGTGAGAGTGGGGAAAAAACAAAAAAATATTCAGTAAAGAAACGCCAGCACAAATAAATAAGGTTCTTGTAGGAGGAGGATAGTCCAGGTGGTGGTCAATAAAGGTATAAAAATAGTAAAAGAAAACTATTTATTGTTAACCAACATTAACAAGAACCATAGATGGTAGAAGTATACCATATCTACTTCACCTATCTGTTCTACCTTTTACATTTGCCTCTATCATATTTAAAACTAGTTTTAATGAGTAGTCTTTTACAATTCGTGTCTAGATCTAAATTGAGAACTTCAATCACACCTGGTTTTATTTATTAGTAACGTCTTTCCAGTCTAGCTTCATGTATATTTCCTTATATTGTTATTATTAATTTTTTTGTATATACATGATAAACATAACCATTGTTTTTAATGTTCTGTTATTTCTAAAATGTTTGTATCTTGTTTTTTCATTTAGCCCTGAAAAGTGAAAGGAAACGTTGGTTTACAATAAATAGTTTTCTTTTACTATAATGATACCTTTATTGACCGCCACCCGGAGTATCCTCCTACTATCTACTTCATATGGTCAACTATTTTCTTTCGATAGAAATAAGTTTTGTTTATTTGTGTATTTTATTTTTTTGACTGAACAGATTTCGGTTGAAAATCTGTTTGATTTAAGTTAGTTGAGTATATCTGATGGAATGATGATGAATGAATCGTAAACACTCTTTATTGATCAAGTTAACAATTATTTCAGAAAAAATATCAGCAAAATACAGAATAATTATGAACAAATATTAAAACCATTTTCAAACCAAAAAAACTATAACACTCATTTATCATATATATATCTCGGAGCTTTTCAAATGGGTTTGCTGCTTAAATGAATGTAAAATAATGAAATAGAAAATGTTAATAATAATTTCAGCTATGGCAAATCTATTTAGTAGTTTTTTCACTCAGATCAACTGTTGCAGTTGAAAACATTTACAAGCTACCCATCACATCAAATTAAGTAAGTAGAGAAAGTTTTCTGTCTCCGTTATTAATCTAAGGTCTACTATCTACACCTCATTATAATATTATTAACTGTTATACTAATATTGCTTAGTAATATTAGTGACTATATTGGACTTGCTTGTGGCCACTGCAGTGGCTATGAATTAAGAATTTTCATTTATGAATGTGATTATTGCTCACCCACAAGAACATGGCAGCAAGTAAGTGAAGAGTTTACAAAAATAAATTTAACCTCCACATATTCAATTGGCATGACTTAATTTATTATAACTTGTCAGATCTCTATACCAATAATTACTCTTCTTCCCTGAAATCCTTTATCTGACTGTACATTATCTGCCTGATACTATGCATACTAGTCCAAACATAAATTGGAAGAATTTATATTGTATTCGCTGGAATATAATTAGGCCACCATACCAAAAATGATTTTCCAAGTGAAAAACTACTATAGAGAGCCATGTGGAATGAAAGCCCGCCAAGCAAATTAAAAACTATTAAAAAAAGATTAAACCATGGACTACATCAAACCGTTCCAATCGCTGGGAGGAGGTAGCTATAGCCAGATTGGTCATACGAATTTAACTCATGCATACCTGATCAATAAGCAACCACCGCCAGAATGTCATTTCTATTACATGATCATAGTAGATTGGGAGTGGGACCAAGTGTTTCAGATGCCCTGAATGATAACCAAAAAACATAGAAATGGTTTTAATTTTCTTAAAAAGGAATAATCATTTGAATAAGATATAAACCCAAAAGTTTGTCATATGTATTAAAAAATTCTAAAATAAGTAATTATTCAAACTTATTACTAATTTACTAATTATTTAGCAATTAAAGAATCCCATATCTTGAAATAGAATTATAAAGTGAGAAACGTGGGCATTGATGACCTCAGGGTTTTATGCCCAAAAGCCCCAACCAACAACAACAACTACTATAGAGAAATGCTTTACTTGTAAATACATTGGGTTGCTATAACGCAGCGTACCCATCAATCCATAATTGGACTTATATACACTATGATATGTTAACATTTTCCATTTTTCAAACAATAATTATCAATAAACTAAATACAATACACTTAAAATACATATTTTTTTTCTATTTTTTAACAAGTTCATATTTGTTTAACAAGCCAAATAACAATTTACCAATTTGTTCAATACATTACTTCATACCCCCTGTTTCATTCCTTCATACATCTCTCCAGTAATCCACAACTGCTCAATTAACTAAGCAAATTAACAGAAATCATTAATATATAGCAACGCATAAATAAAGTATAAACAAAACAACTGCAGTAGAACTACTAAAAATAAATTTAAAAAGAACTAATTTATAAATTTAAAGAACATATAAATGAATAAATAAGTTAGAACACACAAATAAATAGGTTACAAAAGACAAATAAACAAATGAATAAAACAAATTCTAAAGAAACAACCATGCTTAAATTAAGTACTGCATAGACAAATTGCATTATATTATAGAAATATGATGAAGCCTTGAATTATAACATACTTATTTCTGCTTTAACTCTCCTAATAAGGTAAGTATTCTTAATTCTATTGTGTTATTTCATATCAAATGTCAGTCAGTATTCATAGGAAAGATTATTTAGTATGCAACTTTATGAAATCAAAATATTTTCCCCTACACATTATCAACTTTTCAATCTCAGAACTGAAAAATTCAGGGTTTTCTGAAGAAATAAAGTCAAAAAATGCATTTTTGATCTGAGAATCATTTTCAAAAATTTTTCCTTAAGGGAAGTTGTCCAAATTTCTGAACTGATTGAATTTTGTTGGAGTGTGGCAAATAAGGTGGGTGTGAAAGGATTTTGTTGTACAGTTCGTTTAGTTTCTTCACTGTCTGTCGTGAAACATGAGGTCTAGCATTGTCATGCAACAATATAGATCTGATTAACCAATTATTTTTACAAGTTTTTGATGCATTATGTCAATATCACTGTAGTACGATGTGGATATGATGGTTTCACCTCTGGGTAAAACGGAAAATGAATTATTCCTGCCATTGTTTGGTTTTGGCATGTGTACTGGGCCCTATTTCATAATGAAAATCAATAGTATTAGTTGATAGTACAAGTGTAGAAACGTGTGGTAACAATACTAATACTTATTTTTTCATGATAGGGATGACTATTAGTGATATTACAGGAATTAAAAAATACTATTGTACAAGTCAGTGTAATTGAATTAAGATAAATCTACAAGACTAATAGTATAAGTTTGTACTTTATTATGAAACAGGGCCCTGGTCTTTCAGGACACCTGTTATCATATACAATTCACTCTCCATCACATGTGATTAGATTATCCTTAAGAGAAAAGGCTTGTTTTCTTGCCTAGTAAGCAGTGAAACACAAATCTCAAAACCCTTAACCTGCTGATGCTCATTTAGTTCATGAGGTACCCATAGATCTACCCTTTTTATTTTAGTAATGGTCTTAAGTGTTGAGAATCTGTTGATATTTTTGTATTCAGTTGTGCTGCAAGTCCTTTAACTGTTTGGTAAGAATTTCCTTCCTCTGTTAACCTTAATTCATTGTCCTCGATAGTTGGTGGAAGTCTTCCTCTGGGTTGGTTATTCAAATTTGTGTCACAATCCAAAAATTTATAAAACCACCGACAAATGGTTTGTTCATTGTAACACTATGGTAATGTTTCTTGCAGCTCCTGAGTGTCCAAGTTTAAACTCATAAAAAAATTACTCAAATCACATGTTTCCATAGAAAATTTGAACATAGTCAAATTCAAACAAAACAGCCGTGATTCCACTATGAAAGGATACCAAGCTAAGCAGGGTATAATAGGGAGTATAAGAGACAGCTTTCAAAATTTAGTATTGCACTGGAACCCAAAAGCAATTTTCAGTAATAATAGGAAAAAATATTTTCTTATTTAATCATCATAATTTATAACTGATTTTATTTACATTGTATTCACTGTTGTACTTGAGTTCTTCGTTCCATTTGGGTAAAAAATAAGATTATTACATTTCAAGAGAACCGAATCTAATACATGTCGAAACTAAAATATTAGCCAAAATCAATTGTATGAATTTCTATCAGTACCCTAACAATTGGACTTTAAACTTCTTTTTATATATGTAATATAAACCTTATACTTGGAGCTAGATACTTATCTTCTCAATCTATACTTTTTATTTCTTTTCTATATTAAATATACAGTGATGTTTTTGTTTTTATGTTTTATTACTCTTATCATACTTTTATTGAGGAATATAGATTGCTCAGCTTGAGTATATTGTTTGTTATTAGTTCATATAAATGATTTTCAACTCACTATTTTTGTAAAATAACAACAATGATATATTTACTTATGTATTTTACAAGCTAATTATATTTGTACAGAGGTTGCCCCATAAACAAATAAATAAATTATTACTACTTCAAGTATAATTAAATCAAGCGCTTTCGTTCTGAAGACCAAACTACATGGGCAATCGTAAAGACAGATCAATTGCCAAGCCTCTCACAATATTATGTAATTCACTCACTGGGAAGCCGAATGGCTTACTGATAATGCACTGTACTACTAACCAAACAACAAGGACCCGGTTTATTCTGTTACTGTAGTCGTGAATCAACCCTGTGAGTTCCTGGAGCCTTCAGTGTTCACCCAGCCTCATAAAATGGTGATTGGAGAAAAATCTGGTGGGCGAGTTTGATTTGGACCAAATTACCTCCTTGCACAACCGTTGGTCTAGTAACAGTACTTGCAACTCTTCATGGGTTGTAGCTGGACAGAGTTATTTTTTTATTTATTATTTTAATACACTTACTAATAGTTATCTGGCAAAGGGTTATTGAAGAGGCCAAAGACCAGATCGGCTTATAGTGCCATGAAGTTATATACTTAACATATTTAATGAATTCAATAAAATAGCAGATTATATTTTTAAAAACTATCAAATAAATAATTTAAAAATAATGTTGTATTTATTTAATAAAAAAATGAGCCTTTATAGATAGAAATGGCTACTAACATATTTGGGAATTATTGAATTTATATCATATTATCTCATATAATTATGTATAATAAAAAAATATTAACTTTCTGAAAATATTCACCAAAATTCACAGTATTAAATTAGAATTATCCCTGATTGTTTTATCTTTGCTTAAATTGAAATTATACTAAATTTGAAATTGTTTAATTTTGAAAAAAAATTGGTTTTATTATCTTTACTTAAATTGAAAATATACTGAATTTGAATTTTTTAAAAATTTACTAAATTTGGAACTACACACAATTTGAATTTAGAAATTCACTAAATTAGAAAGTTCATTAAATTTATTATGAAGGGAGGGAGTTTGGAGGTTAAATAATACGTTACATTTGAAAATAATATTAAAGTAAAGAGTATTAGGAAATTAAAGAAAATATGTAAAAAAGCAAACATTAAATGATAATATGCATAATAGGGGGTGAGGAATTTATTAAAAATTTATATATACGGATAAAATACAAAAAAAGAAGAATTAATATTAGAAGAACGGATACAATAAGTATGATATGATGGAGAAAATAAAATATACAAAATAAATAGGAGTACAAAAGTGTGTAAATTATATAATAGAAACATTAATATGAAATAATGAATGTAAGTATAGTATAAGTCAGAGGTAATATATGAATACAAAGTACAGATAAAATGTATAAATATAAAAGGAAAAGAATGGACAGTAAATATAGTAATAAAAGTAAGCATGCGGGTAAGAATTAAAAAATAAATAAAAACAGCTAAAAGATATGGGAGAAAAATTAACTTCTGAAATGCAGAATATATAGTGAAAGAAGAATTATGGAGATTTAATAAATCTTAAGATGTGCCAGTATGTCAAGGAAATGCAGTCTTTATCAACTTTATGATTGATGGATTTCTGTATTAAATTGATTCCAAAATGAGGCATTTTAATCGATCACCTACATTGAAATGGTCTAAGAAAGGATATTTTAAATTAGAGAAAAGATAGGAATTTTTGTTGTGGGACTTAAGGCCAAGACATAGGGTAGAAATATTGGACTGTAAAGATTTTTGTATATTGTCAGAAAGTGGACCTGTTCTAAAAGATGTTAAGTAGACAAAGAAGAGTTGAGGACAGGAAATTTATACACAAAATTTTATTTGCCATATACTCTCCTCAGGATATCAATCCAATCTCATACTGCCTTCTGAATTCCATTTCTTAGCAAGAAGACTAACTTAGCAAACTCAAACTAAGAAAATTAGTTACAGTGAATAAAATTTGTTTTAAATATAAGAAGTTGTTTTATCTATCCTTGAATATCCTAGATAATTCTTTGTGCCTTCTTAGTTGTGCCCCATAGAAGATGGCTTCAGTTATAAAGCGGTCATCATCATCCTTCTTGTATACCATGACTTTGTCAGGTTGGTGCATTTTTCTGCCTCTCCTTTGACACCAGTTCTACTATAGGAAATTACTATATCATCAAAATATTTTTAATATGGTTAAATTTGTCACATTAGTTAAGGTTCTTCAGAGATGAAGATTCACAAAAAGAGCTGAGTGGGTGTATATTGCATGTTTTACAATATTTTATAGTTTAAAACTATTTGTTCTTTTTTTGACCGCAACCCTGACCATCTTCTTATATTTAAATCTTTACGGTCAACTATATATACATATATAAAATTTGTTTTATTTTATTATTAATACTATTCACTCCTTAAATAATAAGAACTATCTGAATTATTAACCATTTCTGGTTCTGTTTGTTCTCAAATTCTACTAATCAAAAAAAATATATATATATTATGAACCCACTATCCTTTCAAATGTAAAATCAAGTAGAAGAAGGAGTTTTGAGAATAATTATAAAACAAAATAAAATTATAATAACAACGTCATCTTAAATTGGATGTGAGATGTAAATTTATATTTGAGATTGTTCTTGATAATGGCCGAATTGGCTGAAATGCCGGACTTTTAAAAAAAAATAATAAAGAGTGTGTGTTTTGAGACTTAACTTGGATATTGATTATTTTAGTTATCGGTCTAAAGAAAGGGAAAAGATTATTTATAGACAAATTTAGATGTTCAAATTAAATATAATTTACATTTAAATATCATCAATAAAATATTGTAAAACATGCAATATACACCCACTCAGCTCTTTTTGTGAATCTTCATCTCTAAAGAACCTATCAGAATGTACCTAATGTGACAAACCGCATTAAAAATATTTTGAAGACTTGGTGCTATGCTAGTCTCCTGTAGCAGAACTGGTGTCAAAGGAGAGCAGAAAAATGTGCCTACCTGACAGAGACATGCTATGTGAGAATGATGATGACCGCTTTTATAACTCAAGCCATCTTCTATGGGGCACAACTAAGAGGGCACAGCCAATTATCTTGGAGATTCAAGGAGAGACAATTAGTTCTAATGTGGTAGTAAAGCCTATACCTTTGTGGAAGGTCTGGAAGAAAGTTTAACAGTGGCATATCTAGTGGAGCCTTCCAGGGCTTGAGATATCCAGCAACCATGACCATCTATAAAGGAATGATATTGAATTTCATGAGGTTTACAAATCCTTGTGGAATTTAAACTAACTAGGGAACTTGATAGGTTGATATCTACCTAAAGAACAACTTTATTGTTGGTCATCAGGATACAGGACAATGTCTCAGGAGGAAGTGCAGGGATACCAGTCGATTTTTTGCTGCAAGAAGACATCAAGGCTCACTAGAGAGAAGGATTGGTTAAGATTCCTGAAAACTCTTGAGTGAGGATTGAGGAAAAACACCATAGATGGAAGGAGATATTGAGGAAAGATAGACACAGTTTGATATTTAGGAATGAAACAGATGGTGGGTAACTATTGCCTAAGGGGCTAACATAAGGTGGTATTTTGCAACTGTAGGTGCTATAGTAGAGTTTTGAGTGAATCTTAAAGAATGACACATTTGATATGTATAGGTGGTTTTAAGAGCCAAAAAGTACTTTGGCTAGTGGGTTTTCAAATTAATTTCATGTTCATAAAACTACCAACAGATAATAAATGCATCGCACTTCAAGATTCATTAAGAATTTTACTTCCAATAAAAATGTAGTTTGGAATTTTTGGAATTAAGGTCGCACTTTTCCCATCGTCTAGTCGTTCGGAGGCATTGATATTTAGCACCCATTCGCACAGACTTGGAAAGGATGTTGACTCCCTATGTGCCGGTTGTGTTTCGTAAACTTTGATTACGATTTTGTACAGTGTTTGGAGTATTGATGGCTAAGCTATAGAGAAGTACTGGGATATATAGCCTTGGGGAAGATGATTTCCTTCTTCTCAAGAGAACTTCGTTTTACACAACGAAGCTTTCGTGTAAGAGTGAAAGGAAATAGTAGGCGTTTCGCAACTACAAAGGAATGCTAAGAAAGCAGAAAATCGTTGTTGAAAATATTTCAGAAAGACCGGGTAGATAAAAATAAAGCCGACTAAGAACTTCTTTGAATTAAAATAGGATAAGATTAATTCCTTTAGGTAAGGCAAGGAGAAAATTAAAATATTTGACTTCATATTCAAATTTAGTTTTTTGAATGAATTAGAAACTACTAATCTCCTAGAACATTTCAGATCCTTATTAAAAAGATATAGGAATAGGGGTGAAGCTCCAGGATAAAATGAAAGAAGAAAATATCGGAGTAAGATTTCAGTATTTTATTTACAGAAATAGACTGGTGAAAAAACCAATTTATATTGGTAAGTGTTAATGGTGGATTGTATATTTTACCCAGCAAAGATTTAGTTAGCAAAAAAACGGCATTCTGTTAGAATAAACATTAAAAGTTAAATCTAATGTACTGTTGATATTTTCATACCCATGAGGTTGGTTAACAATAAAATTACGTCCGGAAATTTACGTGTTATTTTAAATAAAACTAAAAAATGAATTTGAACTTAGAATAAAAAGTAAAGGTATCAAAGTTTAATATCTAAACACAAACTAACCAGTTAAATAAATTTAATATTAATCGAAAGTTTATGTTTGAAAATTTGTATCATTGTAGCTATATGGAATGGAAACCTTTGGAGAACCTCCCACTGCAACGGTCACGTGTTTATTTATGTTGTTTGAAGTATTTTTGTGCTACTAGTTATTTTAACATTTAAT
>NW_027112467.1:45080-45422 GCF_000696795.3 Halyomorpha halys | reverse complement strand
TTAGTAACATTCATGTAGATCAGTCTTTTGTAATGGATTGGCAATTTAGACCATTTGTCTAGTAAATGTTGTAATAGTCGGAATCTACGAGCAGTTTCCTGTCTTTTTAGTCTTGTATGAGGATTCTATGTCAGTCGTTTGTCCAGATGTAGTCCTAAGTAACGGATCTGTTCGACAGGAATAAGTGGGGTATTATTAAAGGATAGTGTAGGGCAAAAAGTCATGGGTTTACGACGAAGGGTAAATGTGATTTGGTGGGATTTATTGGAATTTATTTTAATCCTCTAGTTTTGGCACCATTCTTCAAGGGTAGTGATGTGGGATTGGAGGGTTTGGGATACA
>NW_027112467.1:36513-38025 GCF_000696795.3 Halyomorpha halys | reverse complement strand
ACTGACAATAGACATGCGGTAAACGAAATTTAAATTATTAATTTTTTTATTATATAATTTTCATTTAAATATTATCAATTCAATTGCGATTATGAATTATATGGAAAATGATATACTTATTTGAGTATTACAACTACACTCATGAATATTTGATTTTAATATGTTAGATAAAATTTCGGGTTCTTCTTGCCCAGAAACGATCTGAAAACGTCAAGGGTTTTCATAAAAAGATTTTGGTTGACAACCTGTGTGCATAAGATTAACATTTATATATGATTTTATTAAAAATTAATTTGATCAGTGCACACCGTTTTCCAATGCCTGGTCGGGGAATTGTCCCCTCCCCATCCACCATTTTAAATATTAGATTTGTTTCGCAGCATTAGCGCCCCTTATGGCCAATATATTATTAAAAAACACACCAGTTGTGAAGAGAGAGCAACTCTAGGAATTGGTTCCCTGACTAGGGACGAGAGCCGGGAGAGAGGAAAGATGCCGCATTCATCCACATAAGCTAGTACAAGAGCCGGCAAGTAGTAGTAGGTTTCATGATATTTGCTAAAATAAATTGAGTTATAGTTGTGCGGAAAATAAATTTGATTTATGAAAAACTTTATTTCAGAAACCAATGGACGTACTGATGTCTGCCAGCGCTCAAATTAAAGCTAGTTAAATTGACTACAAAATAGTAAATTATCTTTGTTGGAGTAGCAGTTTTTATGATAATTGACAAAATAAACTCACAAAATGGTAATTTCTAGTTGTTCGTATAAAATGGTGGATTTTTGAAAAAATATATCTCTAGATCCATAAGACACACTCAAAATAAAGGAAATTTAACTTACTATAAAGTAGTTTTTGACACTTATCTTCGTAAGGGTAGTAGTTTTTATGATATTCACATATGAATATAAAGTTGGCAAAAGAAAATTTGCCCGAACAACTATAAATCAATTTATTTTAGCAAATTTCATGTAAACTATTACTCCTACAAAGATAAACCTCATAAAAAACATTATATCTCATCAAACTAGCTTTAATTTGAGTGCTAATAGACTTCTGTACGTCAAATGTTTTTTGAGATATGAATTTAAAGATATAGAGAATGAAAAGTTAGTTTTTTTTAATGTTTTGAAACAGCCGGCATTTTTTAATCCCCCTACCTATACTTGGCAGGCTCATCAATTTTTATTATTAATTATACATAGTTTTCATTGAAGTAATCAAAAATTGGGGTGAGATGACTGCCTTTTTCTCCTCTTGGGCTCTTGTACTAAACGTCCACCTAATTGAGTTCACTTTATTTTCATTCCTAAACCACTGTAACTGGATCTTCGTGCACTTTGGTGCATCAATATTACCATCTTCGCTCCAAATTGAAATTACAAAGCTAAGTTCACCCAGTCAAGTTTCTTTTTGACAATTTCTTTCCAACCCTGTAATTAAACTTAATAGATTCTAGTATATTTTTTTAATCTTTCTCACTGCCCACAACATTGTAAATTGTTTAAT
>NW_027112467.1:32331-32763 GCF_000696795.3 Halyomorpha halys | reverse complement strand
GTAAAAAATCTGGCAGTTGAGTGTGATTTCGACCAAATCACCTTGTACAATGATCTAGTAACAAAACTTACTATTGTCACTACACCCCTGACCTTAATGAGTTATAGTGGTACAGGTTTATTATTTATTTTTTAATTTATCGAAATAAGTAATCGTAAATTTATTAATGAATGGAATATGGTCCGGGTGCGGTAAAAAAAAACTCAAATAGTAGAATTATACTATTTTATCGCCCCACGCTGCAGGGCTTCGTCAGGGCTAAAAAAGATACAAACACATAGTTACAAAAGAAAAAAAAACGAGGAAAAAAACATAAGTGTAAAATAATAGGGGTATAAAATGTAAAAAAGTAAGATATAATAAGAAAAATTAAAGGTTATAAATTGTTCTTATTATATCTTACTTTTTTACATTTTATACCCCTGTTATTTT
>NW_027112467.1:27738-29231 GCF_000696795.3 Halyomorpha halys | reverse complement strand
ATCAGTAGTTAGTGAATTTATTTTAAAAAATTTATGTCTCAAAAAACATTTGACGTACAGATGTCTATTAGCACGCAAATTAAAGCTAGTTTAATGAGCTATAAAGTAGTATATGACGTTTAGTTTCGTAGAAGTAATAGTTTTCGTGAAATTTGCTAATATAAATTGATTTATAGTTGTTCGGAAAATGTTTGATTTGCTAAATTTATATTCATATGTGATTATCATAAAAACTACTACCCTACGAAGATAAGTGTCCTAAACTACTTTATAGTAACTTAAATTTCCTTTATTGTGAGTGTTGGCAGAGATATGTGCGTCTTATGGGTCTAGAGATATATTTATTCAAAAATCCAACATTTTATATGAAAAACTAGAAATTAACATTTTGTGAGTTTGATTTTTGTCAAATATCATAAAAACTACTAGTCCTACAAAGATAAATATTTGAAATATTTTATAGTAAATTTAACTAGCTTTAATATGAGCGCTGGCAGACATCTATACGTCCAATAGTTTCTGAAATGAAGTTTTTCATAAATCAAATTTATTGTCCGAACTACTATATATCAATTTATTTTTGCATATGTCATGAAAACTACTATTCCTAAGAAGTCCATTAAACTAGCTTTAATTTGAGTGATAATAGATATCTGTACGTCACATAGTTCCTGAGATATAAATTTCTCAAAATAAATTAACTAACTACTAATCTTTCAGTAGATTTTTAAGAAATTTTTCTTTTTAAAAAGCTATATCTCGAGAACTATTGGACGTAAATAGCTCTTTTAAGGGTTATATTTCAGCAAATTTACTCTTCTTTAAATAATGTGCTCTTGGGTTTTCTTGTGTTGTTGGTAGTTTTTAAGATATAGAGCTCTGAATGAAAAATAAGTGTTTATTAAGGTTTTGAAACAGCCGCCATTTTTTATTCCCCCTACCTATACTTGGCAGACTCGTCAGTTTTTACTAGTAATTATACATAGTTTTCATTAAAGTAATCAAAAATTGGGGTTAAAGTACTGCTTACTAGTGTGTCTGTTAGTGAGAGCGGCCCAGCTAACCCGAAGGTTCGATGCCAATACCACCAAACGCTCTCTGCATACATCCTTTCAGTGATGCCCCTCCAAACCCAATTCTGCTGAATCAGTTTTAACGCAATCCTCCCATCTACGTTTTGGTTACTAAGCCCTACAACTTATCACGCCCAACTTATACACCGCAATGCTATAACTTTAATTATATTTACCGGGTGCAGTTCCTTTTATTCAGCATTGTGTAGCCTTCTAAATTCTCCTGTTAATTCATCCTTTTTCGGTCTAAATATTTTTCGTAATATTTTATTTTCAAAAACCTTAAGGCGCTGTTCATCCCTTAGTGTAAAAGGCCACGTCTCGCAACCATAAAGAACAGTGGGTTTAGATTAGATTAGATTTTTATTCAGGGCGATCAACATCTAGGTTATTACACCCTTTTTACTTCATCTATCTTCT
>NW_027112467.1:22717-23193 GCF_000696795.3 Halyomorpha halys | reverse complement strand
AGTGGTGGAACGTTCATTGTAGCAGCCTCTTTAGCCGCTTTATCCGCTGCCTCATTTCCAGCTTAGAAAGAACAGTGGGATAATAGTTTTGTTAATTTTAATTTTTTGAATATAAGGCGCAAGTTAAGCAGTTTCGAAATTGAAAAATAACAAGCATTTTCCGCTTTCAACCTCGCTTTTATTTCCTCATAAATTTCGTTTTTTCTATTACGATAGAACTTATTAGTTTTCTCTACAAATAAATATAAATAATAAAGATTGTGTGTATTAAGTTTCCTTTCCTTCGTTATTGAGAAAGTAAAATTATAGAGAACAAAACTATTGCCAATTCACTCTTGTGTTATTTATTATAAATTATTTAAAAAAAAAAAATCTGATATTATTTTCATGTCAAAGCTCTTCACACCTTCAAAACGTATGCAAAAGATGCAACTTTTCTACTAATCTCCTGTCTAATATATCTCGCTCCACATACA
>NW_027112467.1:13941-19527 GCF_000696795.3 Halyomorpha halys | reverse complement strand
TTCATATACACTTGAAAATCTTGGGAAGGAACCACCCATTGGTGGTACTTCAAGCATTAATTTAAATTATAAGGTGCCGTGGCCATCTTCTTTTCTGACGCCTCGGAGGATTATCAGGGATTGTTAAGGATGAAAGATTAAGAATTAATGGGTTAGAATGGTTAAGGAGTTTGGAATGAAAAGACGCATATCTGTTTTGGGTCAAATCTGCAACGAATGGGAAGTTAAGGTCTTAGTGAATGAGTTTATTTGTGACGTAATAAGGAGCATCAAGGATTTTACGTAGGATTTTGGATGTAAAAAAATTTGAATTCAAGTTTTCGAGAAATTAATACGGTATTAGTTCTGGTTTTTGATGATTTTTTTTTTTTCTAGAAACTTTATCTTCATATCTTTATTTGAATTTACAACTTTATTAAAAATATATCTAGTAAATTCGATGTAAGATCATAATGGTTTGATACAAGCATGTAGAGAAACTACCCATTGAGAAATGCGTAAGCACTTTAATGACGTTTTTACTTTAGCTGGTCTCATAGCCATCTTCTTTTCATGATTATCATGAATGGAAGAGAAAGCAAGGTTAGAAATTAGGGAGTTTATAATGGAAGGATAGATATCTGGTTCAGGCTAGATCGGTTACGTATGGAACATTAAGGTCTTTATGTATGATTTTATTTGTGACAAATTAAAGAGCATTGAGTATTTTACAGAGTATTTAGGATTGTAAGGACTTCTAGAAGCTATCAAAGTAGATTTTAACCTTTACGTTTGTATACATGGAATATATTTGGAAGGAAAAGTATTGCGATCCTATAAAATAGTCACCTCGTTAAATAGTCGTAAAATGTTTTCCCATTTTCTGTATGAAGTTTTTCAGTGTCGTTACTTATCTTTGTTTCAATCTAACAGCCCCCGACGAAGCCCTACAAGGTGGGGCGAAACTTTGGTTAACAATAAATAGTTTTTTTCTACTATTTTGATAGCTTTATTGACCTCCACCAGACTATTTTCTTCCAATATAATTTTACTAGGTTTTTAAAAATTGTTTTATTATAATTTTTTTTTGTCAAAGTTAAGAAATTTTTCCAGTTAATACAGTCGAAATGAGATAAATTATTGACAAATTTTCTTCAGATACTTAATCTTGTAAAATTGTAGCTCTTTGTCAATTCTATCCTGGCGAGTATATTAAAACAGCCGCGACTCGTTGTGACGAGCCGATCGGTTAATTATTAAACGGGAGTTGAACCCAGCTGCTCGCTGCCAATCATCTGGTCTGGGATCAAGGTACTTGGCCCTAAGTACATTAGTCCAGGTATTTTTAGGTACCGCTTAGTCTTCTGAACCTTCAAGAGGATATTTGAGGGTGAAAAACTTTTCATTTTTAAATAAACAGAGTTGATACACTCAAAGACTGTATCATCCATTTAGTACAAGTGCTAGTTTAATGCGCTATAAAGTAGTTTATAATGTTTAACTTCGTAGGAGTTGTAGTTTTCATCATATTTGATAAAATAAATTTACAAAATTTTTATTCTTTTTTTGGTTCGGACATTTTGATTTATTAAAAAATGTATGCTATGAATCGTTAAATCTTTAGATGTCAGCCAGCACAAAAAATAAAAATCGATATACAGAGGTTTATAACACTTATCTTGCTAGGGGTGGTTGTTTTTATATTTTGCATATGAAATTTTGTCTGAACAACTATAAATCAATTTATTATAGCAAATTTCATAAAAAATACTACTCCTACGAACATAATTGTCAAAAACTACATTGTACAGTACTACGTTAAGCCAGCTTTAATTTGACGTAGTGACACATCTATGTCCATTTGGTCCTGAGATATGGAATTCCCACTATAAATTCACAAACTACTTATTTTTCAGAACATTTTTTATGAAATATTTCTTGGTAACTATTGAACGTAAATGGCTCATGTTTTAGCAAATTTATGCTACTTTAAAGATTTAGAGCTTAAAATGAAAAATTGTTTTTGTATATTTATCTTTTTAAATAGCCGCCATTTTGTATTCCTCCTTACTATACTTGGCAAACATTATACATAAGGTTCATCAAAGTTATCAAAATTGGGGTGAAATAACAGACTTTTTTCTCCTCTTGGACTCTTACCATTACGTACATATTAAAGAGAAAAAGATATATAACATTCTAAACATTATGATACAGTATATACATGGAAAATTAAATTAATTTGGATTAATTTTACTGGAGTTTCACTTAATCAGTAAAACAACTTTTTGTAAATTAGTGTTGTTTAATGGTTGAATTTTGAATTAGGTATATTGATTAAAGAATTGAAATCAAAATGATAATTTAGGGTAATTAAGACTGACAAAAAAAAAAGGTTCCTAGTTTAAACAGATACGCCATATTTAAATTATGATTTTGATCTGGTATCGATATTGTCGATTTTAGCTGTAGAGCGGATTCTCACTATTGCTTATTATATACCTGAAATTAACCTAATTTAAATTAAACTAAGGCTGGGGAAAATTTCAGTGACTATCCTCAGGTAATTAGTTACAGGCTCCAATTTCCCCTCCCCGCCTCCCCAAAAAAAACATTTATAAACACAAATGATCAAAAGTAACTGAAATACAAAAATATACAAATAATATAAGAATATCATAGAATTATAATTTTAGTAAGCAATACTTCTTTTTTATTTTGTAGAAGTGTATAACTTTATCTCTGTTAGTGCTAATTCTTTTGACTTTTGATCTTGTATATTATATTATATTAATAATTTCTTATTGTTAATTTTATTTTTATGTCTGTTTCAGGTGAGATTTTTATTCTTGTTACGGCTAAACTTGGTACGTAGTAGTAGTTCCATAATTTAGTTTTTATATAATTTTTCGAATCAAGAAAACTGCCTTATATGTTTGAGCTGTATAATTTTTGATTCATCTTGTTCCTACACGGTTTAAAACTATCATTAACTTGTAGACAGGAATCAGGACGAAAAAAAAAATACTGTGCATATGTCCACAAATTCAGTGGTAGATATGTATCAACTCGTAGCAAACTTATTGTTAATCAATTAATTTTTCATGTTACTTATAATCAAGAGTTTTGTTGGGGTTTGAAATAAAGAAACACAATACAGTAATTTAAATTTTATTAGAATAAATACATCAAACTAAAGATTTCTTTCAATCTGCGACTCTGGGTTGGAAAAGCCCTCCTTGGGTGCACTCAGCCTCTATAAGTACTCTTTATTGGATTGGGATAAAAACATATGGATTTAGTGAGATCCTAGTGAAATCGCCGTTACTCTGCTTCCTAAGGAATAAATTTGCTTCACTGAAGTTAAAAGTTGTATGCTGCCGAGTGTGGCACACCAGTAGGAGTGAAAAGTGAGAAAGAGCCGGTAGGGATAAAGTAATGTAATGTCTAACTGAAAAAGGGATTTTTTTTTTATTGAGTTGATCATTTACATACAATTTACATGAAACAAGAATTTACAATCCTAACTTTACGCGGAAGAAACCGCGAAACAACTAATCTTTTTTTTGACACTCAAAAATCGTTTAATTATTAAAGTATGATTTTTGGTACTATGACAATCTGTAAAAAATTAAAATTTTCCAAAATTAATTTTATTTCTTTTCCTGAACTGTTATTGAGTATTTTACAATGGGTATTCATTTTTCTATATGCTGTATTACTTTCAAATATCATTCTATGATGTAACAAGATTAATTACTTCTTATATCCGACAGTGAGGGAACAATAGACAAACCTCCCGTAGACTGGACACGAAGTCGCCTGATGAATGTTCCTCCAAAGAGGTCGCAAGAGGTCGAGGTTGTTGCTATATCATCTTCAGCTCTTACAGTCAGCTCCTTTTAGTTTATTAAAGCCCCCTCCCTGCTCGAAGTTTAGCGGGAAGACACCACAGAGATAATTAATAAAGATCATTCGTAGTGATTCCTCGCCATTGTCTCTGCTCAGTAATGTAAAGAGCGATAAAGGCGTTAATGATCGAGGCGTTCACTCAGTGAAATATCGAATCGATTACGACTTCATCCTATATTCTATGTTCTTCTCACTGTGCTTGAAATATCAATTTATTTTTTTTCACCTTTGAAATATGATCTTCGAAAAAAATTCATTTGTAACTTTACTTAATTCCTCTGTATGAAATATAAAAAGGGTGAAAACATTTGAACTTTAACTCAGATCAGATTTTAAGATCACGAGTCCAAATAATTCATTCATAATATATATTTCAAAAGGAAGACTTATTTGGAAAGTCTTAATATAATAATCCAAAATTTGGTACGATATATCTGCCCTTACCCTATAGAGCTTTACAACTCCTATTGCGAGAGAACTCAATCTTAAAAAAAAATTATAATACGTTATAGATAATCTAATCTCATTACAAGAGAATTTAAAAAAAAAATTCGATTTTCAATAACATAAAAAATTTAGTAAAATGTGACTTTTTCATAGATAATGGTGCTTAATCCGTCCAGTGCTTACCATGTTCCTTGGAGTTATTCTTTATTTTTGTTATGCAATATTATTTATTTTGTTACTAAATATATTGGAAATGCAAAGTATAAACTTTGTAATAAATGGTTTATGTAAATTTATGATGAAAAGATGACTTATGGAAGATGCAAATACGTTTTGTAAGAGAAAACTCAGTTTTTATTCTCTTTATGATCATTTATATAATTTAAAATTAGTATCATTTTTTTATTCTCTATTTCATCCTTAATACACTACTTTTTTAATTACGTAATTATTGTATTTTTTTTGGTTTTGATGAAAATTCGGTGGTTCTCTTTGCTTAGCAGTGTTGGGCAAAAATGATCCATAGTAGAAACTAATAGCTAATTATTGCCCATCTCTGACGCACCTCTTTTTGGCCCAGCACTAAAATGGTTAAAATTTAAAAACATTTACCAATTCAGGTTAGTTCTATATGGCTCTTTCATCCATGTATAATTTATTTCATCAATTCTTTAAAAAAATATTAAGTAAGAAGGAAACCAACAATTAAAAAATCAGTTTCATTTATATTTTCGCTAAAATCTGGACGCATTAGATATTAAATTTTTTTTTTTATTTTTGCTGCTTCCGTAATTCCAAATTTCACAGGAAATTGTACATAAAATAAATTGTATAATAAGCTATGAAACATTTATTTTAGATGATATTCGAAAATTAGAAAGTAGTTGGACTTGAACAAAGTCCAAACAGATACTCAGATACCTGTGTAGATACTCAAGTTTACTCTTGGTCTGCATTAATGTTAATGGGCAAATAAAACATGAGGAGATCAAAGCGCTACTTCTCGCTAACCAGCCCTTCTTCATACTTCACACCTCTCCTCTAATAATGTCTCTTCCACTAGTGTTTTTTCTCTTTTAAGGTATACTTAAATCTCTTTTAAAGGTACACCTTAAGTATAGATTTATTCTTTATTTGGCAAAGATAAAAATAAATTAAATTCAACTTTGTTTTAAATGTTTAATAATTATTAAGTGCATAAATGATAATAATGATTAATTATTTAATATAAAATCAAAATAATTCCAA
>NW_027112467.1:6135-12933 GCF_000696795.3 Halyomorpha halys | reverse complement strand
ATAGGCGGTTGGAGAACATTGAACAACATTTCGGGTAGTTCATTGTTCTAAAAATAAACTATTGCACAATCAACAGTTTTAAAATAATAGCAAAATATCAAATACGTTCATAGTAAATAAGAAATTAATGATTATTTATTTTAAATTCACTTTATCGTTTACGTAAAATCGTAAAAATCGGGAAGACAAAAAGGCAGTTATCTCACCCCAATTTTTGATTACTTCAATAAAAACTATCTATAATTACTAGTCCAAATTGATAAGTCTGCCAAGTATAGGTAGGGGGATTCAAAAATGGCGGCTGTTTCAAAACAAACATTGATTTTTCATTCAGAGCTCTATATCTAAAAACTACCAACAACACTAGAAAATCTAAGAGAAAATTAGTTAAAGAAGAGTAAATTTACTGAAATATTAGCTCTAAAAAAGCTATTTACGACCAATATAGCTTTTTAAAAAGCAAAATTTCTTAAAAATCTACTGAAAGAGTAGTAGTATAAATCAATTTATTTTAGCAAATTTCATGTAAACTATTACTCCTACGAAGATAAACATAAACTGCATTATAGCTCTTTAAACTAGCTTTAATTTGAGTGCTAATAGACATCTGTACGTCAAATGGTTTTTGAGATATGAATTTTTCAAAATAAATTTAATAACTACTGATCTTCGATATACGTCCCATATATTTTTTATAAAATCGTTAAAATAAGGTATAAAATAAAGTAAAATTGTAAAAATCTGAAATTATGACTATCAATTTAAATACTGCTTATTCCTCTTATTTTCGTTATCTTAATTTTCTAATGGTCATATGTAGAGGAGAAAAAAAATAGTTTCAAAATCTTGAATATTAAAATAAAAATTTATATTTCTAGTTTTGAATTAATAATAAATATTCCCAGCCTATTTAGCATATTTATTAACAAAAAAAATTTATTATGTATGTAAATAGAGTTTAATTCAAGAGGTAAATTATATGTCGTTCTATGCATTGCAATGGAGTATATCTTGACTGCTTCCCTCGTCAACCAAATGCAGGGGCGCCAAATAGGGTGAAATGTAACTGGATATGCCTGATATTTTATTCCAAAAGTTAACGCCAACCCTTAGCAAGTTTAAGCTCAGGTTTCAAAGCTTTTGAAAAAGTTATTCGTTAATTATTACAGAGGGAGAACTGTCCGTCAGAACTGTCTTCAGTTCTTTTCAATAAATTATATAGAACTCAGTCCAAGTCTATCAGTGTCTACTGACATCAGTGGCCGAGCAATAATAAAGTAGCCAGACATTTTAAACTTAAGCTTCTTGATTACGGTTTAGATTAGTTTTTTTTTATATAAAGAAAAATCGAGAGCGTTCGAAGAACTATAATTTAGAAAGGAGGCGGTGTGTTTTTAAAAATTTAAACACTAATGTGATTTCAGCTTCCTCATCTGTGAGAGCTTCAGATAAATTTGGGGCGAGTCCTAATCTGCTTATTGTTGATAAATAATGAGGGCATTCTTCAAAAATATCTTTAATCGTGAGAGTGGACTTACAATATACCTCCAACTTGCCGGAGGTGGCAATTTTTGATCAAGTCCGAGTGTGTGAAGACAGTATTCCTAAGCCTGTGTCGACCATGGTTTAACTACTCTTCAAATTTATTATAATTTACTCGCCGTGCTTTCACCCCGCATGGCCTGCCATTTTTCTATTACACTAATTCCGTCGAACCATAGCTACCTTTAAGCATTTCAATAGAATGAATTCGTTTTCTCCTTCCACTTAAAATCCTTCAACTCTTGCTTAGTTTCCTCTCTTAATTTACCCCACTTTGACTATGGCTGTCTGGTATATGGTAGACTGTTGGGTAATCTCGAATCTAAGTCTTATGAATTGCGCAGTACGATTTATTTTCGGGATCAGTAGAGATACGCACATAACCCAGTATTACGCCGAGGTAAAGTGGCTCTATCCATCCTTCCCATGCCAGTATTTCCAAGCTTCTATTTCAAGTAATTAGTACTCAGCGTCCCTCCTATCCCCTAGAAAACCTGTAATTCAAATTCTCAATCCAATCCCGTTCTACCTGGTCTCGTTTTTCTGACTCATCTATTCTCCACCTCACCGAACTGCTACGTTTGATGAATTATTGTTTACCGGAGGTGCATGTCACTGGAACTCCATTCCCTCTAACATACGTCATGTACCAACTCTTCCCTCTTTTAAAACCTTTATATTTACTTAATCCGATATTATTATAGTACATATGTAACTACATTTTGTTTTGTTTTGTATGCATTTAGTCAGTTAGTTTATTATTTTATTTTTGATCTAACAAAAAACCTGTATCTAAAATTATTTATACACAATTTTAATGTAAGTTATAATGAAATGTGTTTTTGGCCAATATATGTTGTAAAATTATTACCTTATAATCGTTCTAAAATTACCTAGTACCATAATAATAAACTATTTTTCATCTTTCCGATATTTTTATTTTAAGAGGTTCTGAGTCTGAGTTGTGATTGGGTAAGAATAATTTTGAAAAATATCTGAGGCTAACTGGATTTTGTCATCTACGTATGTATAGAACAGTGAAGTAATGCAAAATGATGAATATAAAATAAATAGAAGTTAATGTTGATCTAACATTATAAAATAATCAGTAGCATAATTATTTAACAACTCAATTAATAAAGGAATGGTAATTTTTTAAGGAATGTTCACTCATCTATTTATAATATTCCTTTTTTAATTGAACTAATCGAATAACGAATAAAAGTATATCATATAATTTAATTTTGGGGAGCGCGGTGGCACTGTGGTAAGGCACGATGCTACTAACTCCAAGGACACGGGTTCGAATCCGGCTGGGTAGAAAACTGTTTTCTGTTACTCTGTAGCCGTGAGTAAATCCTGTGGGTTCTGGGTTCCACCCATCGGCTGTCGAGTGTGATTCTGACATAATCACCTCCTTGCACAACCGTTGGTCTAGTAACTCCCTTACAAAGTACTGCACCCCTGGCCCTTCATGGATTGTAGCGGTACAGATTTAATTTTATTCGTTATAGGTTTGTAAAAAAAATGTATATAAATTATTCATGTCATGTTCAAATTCATAAATTATTCATTTATACATACATATATGAGTATATTTATATATTGTTTCTAGGATGTATATAAAATTGGAAAGATAATCATTTGCATTAAGATGAAACCTAATTCAAACATCACCACAATTGAAATGGTCTCTTACAATTAAGCCTAAACTTACTTCGTCGTTTGGAAATTCTCTCTTGTTTCCCAATTTGCATATATTTTAGATCTCATTCTGTGGAGCCATTGTTCGAATTCTCTTTCTCTTCTATTCGGTTTAGAATAATAATGTAAAATATATATTGACATGGCTCACTATTTAACGGGTTAGAAAATACTGTAGTATTTTCAAGAATTTCTTGTTATTTAACAAATATTCTCATTTTACTTTCCTGCCCTTACTGCTTAGTTAAGGGAGATATTCTAGTTAGGTCAAACGTTGGATGCAGTTGCAACGTTGCGTTTCAATAACTCGAAGGTTGGATGCCGGCAGGCAGACGTGGACCTGGCTGGCTTAGCCACCAAAGATCTATAAGGTCAGCAGAGTCAATGGACAAAAAAAAATTGTCTGAATTCTTTGCTTACTAATAATAATAATTAAAGCGATGCCGACCCACTAATTGATCTCTACATATCTCTGTCAAGTTGTGCCCCTCCAAACCCAAATCTACTAAAGCATTCTTAAAGCAATCCTCCCATCTACGTGTTGGTCTACCTCTCGGATATTTACCCGTCGGTTGTGTGTTTATTAATATTTTAAGGATTCTCTCGTTACTAAACCCTACAACCTTACGCGCTCACCTTACTGCAAAGCTATAACCTGAATTGTATTTACCAGCTTCAGTTCCCTCAATTCAGCGTTGTGTAGCCTTCTAAATTCTCCCGTTAATTCATCCTTTTTCGGTCCGAATATTTTACGTAATACTTTATTTTCGAAAACCTTAAGGCGCTGTTCATCCCTTAGTGTAAAAGGCCACGTCTCGCATCCATAAAGTGGGAAGGATAGTAGTTTTGTAAATTCTAATTTTTTAGCTTTTTGGATAGAAGGCGAGAGCTAAGCAGTTTCGAAATTGAAAAATAACAGGCATTTCACGCCTTCAGCCTCGCTTTTATTTCACCCTCAATTTAATTTTTTCTAGTTACCGTAGAACCTAAATATTTAAACCTATCTAACTGTTTAAACGTATCTCTTATATCTATATCACTGAAATTTATCCTGTTTCAACTGCTAAGGATATATATATTTTCTTCAGGCGGTATTACGCTAGGAGTATTCATTACGTGTTAAATGTTAAATCATTATGAGCAGCCCTATTCCATGTTATATGTTAAATACAGAGGAGCTCCTAGCGGACTTCCTGGGCAACATTTCTGAGCTGTACTGGGTATTTTGTAATCAGGGCCTCACTTACCTTATATTCCATATATAGGTGAATGAAAGTAAAATTATTTTTATATGACATTTATTCGATTCTGTTTTGGAATAAAATTTCTCAAAATGCGACCTACAAACACTTGAGCAATTAACACTAAAGAGATAAGAGGATACTTCTTTTGGACATGCCAGGAAAAGAGAATGATGAGGGTAGCACCAGCTCCCACCACCAGCTTTTTTTTTCTTCCTTATTGTTCACTCTTGGAAGCAGAAGATATCGAGAGGTATCAAATTTTAAAATGTGCTAATTGTACTGTTTGAATAAAACGAATATTTTGTAATTTTGAGTATAAAATGTTTCTGTAATAAGGGTATTCATGCTATATAAGATTGCGAGCAGCCTTGAATTTGAAGTCCACGTTGTACGTTAAATGCAGAGGAGTTTTTCTAGACAAATTGTTTTGTAATCTTGTAATCTTTCCGAGATAATTAAGCTTCCAACAGCTTCGTTACATTTCCTCTATCACACTTGGTTCTTGTTTCCTCTCCTAGTTTTTTTTTCCTATTCTTCTTCTTCTTTTATTGGCAACAGGGACATGAAGCTGCCCTTGGCCTGCTCAACAGCCGCCAACCATCTTTCTTTATGTTGTGTAAGGGTAACAGGGTTCGTCAGTTGTCCCAGATCCTGCCCCACAGTATCCTTCCATCGGCTCTTCTGCCTATTACCATCCGGAAGGTTAATGTAAAATTTATGAGCCACTCTTTCCTCGCTCATCCTTATCACATGGCCTTTAAGCCTCTGTATCCTGATATACAAGGAGATGCTACATTCCTTCTAGAGCCCAAACAGTTCACCATTACTTTTTCCTATTACTTATTATTATTACTGTATCCATTACTTTATTAGATTCTTAAAAACGCCCAAAACAAAAACAACACAAACCAAACACCAACTACGAGTAACTAACCTATCAAAACGACAACAGACAAAATGGTGCGGAGCTCAGGTTACGTGACGTTATTCTCCATTTAGCAGACCTATTAACTGATCTTTAACCATGTTAAATTTTATATCGTTTTAACATGCTATTTCTCTATTTAACTTTTTTTTTTAAATATTTATTTATTGCTATTTACAACTGTACATTATAATACATTTAGTAAATCTGATCTAAGTTAAATTGGAGTGTTACAGGCGTGTAGAGAAACTACCCATTGGTAGCACTCTAATGACATTTTACATTATCTGGTCTCGTGGCCATCTTCTTTTTAGGCGCCTCGGAGGATTGTCAGGAATGGAAGAGGATGCAAGGTATCACACTTTAAAAAGTTAAACTAAAGTTCATGAGTACTTATACTATCTATATAATGATTGGCAAAAATATTTTATTACAAGTTGAAAATATGAGTTTAATAGCTCAACTTTGACAAAATAGAACTTTTATTAAAGTTATGCTCTCCAATCTCTATTAAAAAATTTTTTTTTAATACAGAGTGGTTTGTTGTTAATGATGGCTTTCTTTGTGGCAGCGACTGTTGATTTCAGAAGCCGCAGACAGAAGATGTATGGATTTTATGTTTCGATTTGAGTTTTAGATCCTACATATCTAAAGACCTAGAATCTCAAATATTGAAAAGGGGTTTAAATTCTTTTTATAAATTTTATTTTATTAACGATTGCTTACTATACATTAGTTGAATGTCTCATTGTGGTGTCAGTACTCCTGGTTGATAGATTAATTAGATTAAAGTGGGAGGTATCTTATTTATTTCGCTTTTTTAAGGTTATCTCGTACTTAAATAATTAAAGACAGCTGAAACATTATTCGTTTTTTAATCGGAGATACTTAAGTGTAATTTAATTGCCATATAAGCTAAAATAAAAATTAATAATTGTGTTTTTAGTCAAAGCAGATAGGAATGCCTTGTGAGTAAACAGCTATAGTAATTTAATTTAAGGTGTATTGTAGGAAGATAACACCTGACGAAGCCCTGCGAAGTGGGGCGAAACGTTAAATATTAAATAGTTTTTCTACTATTTTGTACCTTTATTAGCCGCCTCCCGGACTATATTATTACAACCTACTTCTTACAGTCAACTATCTTTTAATTTATCATAGTATAATTGAAAGTATGTCACGTATAACGTATAAAGGTTAAATGTAATTATCAAATTCCTCCAGAATCCAATCCTTACAGTCCAAAATCCTTCGTAAAATCCTTAATGCTCCTTACTTTGTCACAAGTAAGTCATCCATCAGGACCTCAATATTCCATATGTTGCCGATTTGGCCAGAACCAGATACCGTTCCTTCCATAATAAACTTCTCAACCACCCAAAT
>NW_027112467.1:3671-3932 GCF_000696795.3 Halyomorpha halys | reverse complement strand
AATATAGCAGAAGAAAAGTAATTATTGTTAACTAATTGGAGAAAATGGTCGGGGGGTGCGGTCAGTTAAAAGAACATACATAAAATAAAAATTATTTATATAATTATCGTTAACCAAGGTTTCGCCCCACTTTGCAGGTTTTCGTCAGGGCTGTCATATTGGAACAAAGATGACTCAGCCACCGCCAAAATGTCAATACTGCAACAGTGTATTATCGATCAGTCACATATTTGAGAAATGTCATTTTTATTCTGCGAACTT
>NW_027112467.1:0-1430 GCF_000696795.3 Halyomorpha halys | reverse complement strand
ACAATCCAAGTGCAATGGCAGAAACCACTAGTACGTCCGCCATGCTTGCCTCTGAATACACTGACATGTGGATGGTCCGCACTTAGCTCGCCGAGCATTTGTACGAGCCTCCGAGCCGTGGCGAGCGGCCAACATGTGGATCCACCTTAATAAAAAATACCAAAAGAAGTAATTATTTAAATTTTTTTTCGAAATTATTTAAAGAGAAAAATAAAGTGAAATAGAATTATAAATATAAAAAAATATGAAACAGAATTATAAAGCACGAAACATGGGCGTTGATGACCTCAGGGTTTTACGCCCTAAAGCCCCAGACAAAAACAACAACAACAAAGATGACAACCGGACATTTGTTTTTTGTTTTTTTAATGTTGATTTTATTGAAAAATGTCATCAAAAGATTGATTTATTATATTAAAAAAAAAAAAAGAAAAATAAATCTCATGATTACTGGGTGTCTAGATTCTTTGACATAGAACTTAGTTGTTACTGCTGCATTCCACAGAACATCACCTGTGAATATATATGATTATTTGAATATGAAGAAGATGGTCAGGGTTGCGGTCAAAAAGGGCAAAAATAGTTCTCAACTGTTTATTATCTGACGTTTCGCCCCACTTTGTAGAGTTTCATCAGAGCTGTTCAAGATGATAGCTTTACAGACTTATCAAGTCTAAAAAAATTCTTTAAATCTATCATATTGAACAGCCCTGATGAAGCCTTACAAACTGAGGCGAAACGTCGGATAATAAATAGTTGAAAACTAGTTTCGTTCTTTTTGACCGCAAACCTGACCTTCATATTGGATATTACACGGTAAATTATCTATATATGTAATATGATTATTTGAAGTGTGATAATTTGAGAACTTACTTTAAATTAAGAACTTTTGGATATGGCTTTATTCTGAATTTACGGGTAATTTTCAACTAACTATAGCTTATTTCGCAATAAATAATTAAAAATTAGAGAAAAAAATAACTTGAATGTTTTTTCTTAGCTTCTCTTGTCGTACAATCTCTAAAAAGCACAAGTTATTAGCAAAGCAATCGTAAATTGAAAAACTCACTTAATATTTAATTACTGTCCAACTATTAATTTTAAGATCTCATTTTAAAAAAAATAATGATTGAAAATAATAAAATAAAATAAATATAATGGTTTTATTATAATTGAAGGACATAAATTATACGTCAGGACAATGGTAATTCAAATCTACTGTTATTTTCATTTTCAACTCCTCTTCTCGTTTTTTTTAGTTTGATAGATTTATTTATTGATAGATATTACAATCTGCCACACAGTTGTGGGCAATAGGTAATAGTGATGAATGATCTCATATATACTAAGATAAAAAAAAAATAAATAAATAAAAAATAAAATAAAAAAAAACTCTCTTAAAATATATACAAACAAAAGAATAGACAAGA
>NW_027112466.1:3974-7309 GCF_000696795.3 Halyomorpha halys | reverse complement strand
AATGGAAATAGAAATAATTAATTAAAAACAAATAAATAATAATAGAAACAAATAAATAAATAAATGCTGTTTCTAGAAACCTCATTACACGCTGTTACCCAGAAACATAGGACATTACATAACAACCTTTATATCTAGGTAGCCGACGAATACGGAATATAGGACAGGAACTAACTTTAGAAAGAATACCACGAGCACAAAACACCGGAGGACTTCGAAACGTACAAGCTTAAAAGGATTGAGGCTAAAAATAAAGTTATATAAGCTAAGAGGAATACCTGTGCATATTTTGGTCAAAAGATGGAATCAGATTTCTACCAAAATCAAAAACTTTTTTACCGAGTCCTAAAGGGATTAAGAAAAGAAAGAGTGCCAACCCTGAAATTCATAAAAGACAAGGAAGGAAACATTCTCAGGCAAAAGGATAAGATAATGGAAATGTGAAGAAAGTACTTCCAAGATCTGCTGAATGAGAATGAACAGAAACCTGTGTAGATGAAGCGTCAAGTGAGGTCCTTGCGAAGAAGATGGCTTTATTGATGATGACGAACTGGAAGAAGCTTTCTGGAGTATAAAGCTAGGGAAATCCGCAGGTAGTGATGTTGTAACTCCTGAAATGCTCAACCTAGTGTGAAAGCAAAAGATAATACCAAACGATTGAGAAGTATCTATCATCGTCCAAATCTTAAAGAAAGGTTAAAACAGAGATAGTAACAACCATCGAGGCAAATCTCTATTAATTATACCAAATAAGATTTACTCTAAGATTTTAGACAGGAGAATAAGAAGAAGAATCGAGGGATTACTTGAAGAAGAACAATACGGTTTTCGGGAAAAACTTATTTACCATGAGATAGGGTTTCGATAATGTATTGGAAAAGGGGAAGGAGATGTTATAGTGTTTTATTTACCTTGAAAAAATTTAACTCTTTATACACGGGATTATTGTAGTAAACGATTAGCATCTAGAGATCTTGATGATCAAAGTGATGTCACGTAATCATGTAAGATGTCAATACAATAATAACAATACACTCGGGCATAATATAATTTTATTAATTTTTAAATTAATGGTCACACCAATATATGTTTTATATTGAAAAAGATGAAATGAATTACGGAATAGAAATGATTAAATATTACAACTGCAGATTAACTGAACTAATGTGCTAGGAATTTCTACAATAAAATAGAGCAAGAGTTTAAATATTCTGAAGGCTGGGACGGGCCGAGATAACCGGAACACGGCTGAATAATTTAGCCAATGAATAAATGTGCATGCATTAAACTTTGATGTGTAGCTGAGGCTTTTAGATAAGTCTGTTTGTCTTCCACAGTCATTCTTTACTCTCCTTCTAGCCTCGTTGGCATTATCGTAACTGATTTCGGGTTTAGATTATTGTAAGAATATGTACTCGATAAATAACGATTTACTAACTAATACGAAGGAAATATAAAATAAAGTGTCGAACCATATTAATTAAAAGAGTATTAGACGTTGTATCATTAATATTGTCATTGCTTATAATATTTTGTATATGGTTAAAAACTGATTTAAAGCTGACAAGAGTGGTCGTGATAACAGCGCTAAGTGAAGCTACTATTGCAGAGACCAATAGATAACCATTTTTATTCAGAATTTATTGTCAACTATTTATATTGTCGCCTGGGTAAACATACATTCAACATACAATCACCCTTTAGATTCAATTAGTGATGCATTCTCGGAACGCCTTCCTGGTTTCCGTCAATTGCATAGCATGCAAAAAACAAATGCCCCCGGGCAAAAGACTGACCTGACGCATATTATCGTCACAACCAAACACACAACAACCCTTGACGATATTCAAAAAGTGGGTCCCATAGACCACATAATATACTCATTTGAAAAAATGAGAAACATCGGTGGCCCCAAGCAATGTTACCATTGCCAGGAATTTGGCCACACTCAAAATTACTGCGGCAGAATAAAAATCTGCGTCCGCTGCGGGGAAAACCACCCCATAAAGGAATGCCCAAGAAATACCCCACCAAAGTGCATTCATTGTGACGAGGATCATGTATCCTCATATACAAAATGTAAAAAAAGGGCTGACAAGATCAACGCCTTGCAAGCCAAGAGGGAAACCATTAGGCCCTCCACCACAAACATCCAAGAGGTTCCTCAACCTCAATTAAAAAAATCAGACCCCCCTCTTATGCGGGCAGAATTATATACGGCCCTCCCCCACCAACCATCCAACCACCGTCTTCGGAACCGGCATGGGTTTCCAACCTCATGTCAATGTTCCAGGACATGAAAGCCATGTTCCAAACAACGTTGATGAGCACACTTAACCTTGTGCTCCAAAACACACTCCCAAGGATCAATGTTTAGACATTGCATAATCAACTATAACATAACAGGGCTCATGAAACGAAAACTTGAGCTAGAAACCCTACTGGCCTCTTGTAGGCCATCCATAGTCGCACTTACGGACACAAGACTTAGCAACTACACACAGACATACTTCCGCGGGTACACTACTTACAGACTTGACTCCCCCATACACGGCAGCGTCGCACTACTGGTGCGTCATGACGTGTCATCTAGACTCATCAACGGATCCACACTTCACGACAACAAACACACAGCCATTACAATACAAGTAAGACTAGAACACTCCTACAAAATCACCTGCGTCTACCGAAGTCCCAGTGCCAAAACTGACACATCAAGACCTTTCTCTGTGACATCGAGAACGAAAGACAACACATCATACTAGGTGATCTAAACGCCAAACACCACTAATGGAACTGCGCAAAAGGCAATGCACTAGGAAACTACCTGACTAAAACAAAATACACAATAATACACCCTGATGCACACACCTACAGACAAACATCAAACCCCACATACACATCCACACTTGACCTACTTCTTACGCAACAACCACACAGATTCACTAACTGCAATACACTAGAGTTTAGTGACAATGACCACCTACCAGTACTTTATCAGTTAGGCAAACACACAACACCAACCCCTCCTACAGACATCAAATACAATTTTCGACAAGCCGACTAGAAACTCTACAAAACACACGTATAGGACAACATACCCAACATTACAACACTAAACTCACCACAAGATATAAGTGCGGCCATTGACATTCTACAACAAACCATACGAGACGCTGCAAACACATCAATACCCACATTCACACCCACACCAGTACACCTACGCACACCACCCCAAATCATACTCACTCTCATAAAACAACGCAATAACATCAAAAACTGCTGGTACAGGACTAAAGACCAGACCTACAGACCGATCATAAACAGTCTCACAA
>NW_027112466.1:0-419 GCF_000696795.3 Halyomorpha halys | reverse complement strand
TTCCTTCCCAAGATTTTCAAGTGTATATGAAACATACTACATATTTACCTATTGTATTATTTTGTACAGTCTGCATACAGGCCTGCTGCAATCCACTTTTCAGAGAGATCGCCCCTCCACCACGACCTGAGTGGTGGCAGTGCACGGTTCCCTTAGTCGACGTCCTCGACGAGGGAAGGCCTTAGACTCTTCAAAAGTCTGAGGTCTAAATTTTCACTATTCAACCAGCGGAACGGCCCCTCCCCGTTCCAATAATCCACTAGCGCAAGCCAACCAAGTTACAACCTTCATTGGACCCCTCACCTAACCTTATAATGCCAAAAGCCAATCCAAGGTATCCTTAACACCCAGCCATACATATAGCATACCTTCTATATGTATGTACCAAATATTCATTAACATCATTACAGAAGGGTATG
>NW_027112465.1:11360-12005 GCF_000696795.3 Halyomorpha halys | reverse complement strand
TCTGATTTATGACAGGTAACGGAATAGTGAGAGCAACATTTCTAAACAACAAAGGTCAGAACTTCACCAACCCACTTCCAGCTAAAGACAACCAACCTGTAGCTGTAGTCAACCCGGAGATGGAGCCATTACCGGGAATCTCTTTAACGCAAGAGATGCTGCCACGACACTGGAATGGATTAAGGTCCGTACGGCAACCGCCCAGGACCTGAAGAAGGCGGTGTCGGACTTCATTATTACGGAATTAAATCACTTTTTAAAAGGAGGTGATCATCTAATAAGCCGTATTGAAGTGAAGACAGCCGAACGCCTTCTCGACAGTGAGGAAGCTGAGGGGTTAAGGGCAGGGTGAAAAGAAGTATCCTCAATAAAAGTCATTTGGAAGAGGACGTATTTATGATTAGAGAGACAGTCTAAGGGGCAGTATGCCGCGGAACTCCTGGCACGCTTCAACAGAATCATCGATAAACTCAGCCAAATCCAGGTCGGATGCAATTCATATCCAATGTACTAAAGATTCAGTTGGCAAAGGAGCTGGAGAAGAAGGAGAGAATGCCGAAAGAGCGCTCCTTAGTAGAGTGGACGCAGGAACTAATGTAGAAAGGAAGAGTCCTGAGAAAGCGGATGGACGAGATTTCCTTATAA
>NW_027112465.1:11006-11310 GCF_000696795.3 Halyomorpha halys | reverse complement strand
TTATCATTATGTTATTTATTTTTTTCATGTCCATAGTTTGATTATATTCATTTTGTTTATCCTTCTGTTTGTATATATTTTAAGAGAGATTTTTTCATTCATTTATTTATTTGTAAACTTATTTTATTTTAGTATGAATGTGATCGTTCATCACTATTACCTATTGCCCACAACTGTAATAGATTGTAATATATATATCAATAAATAAAAAGTATTTAAAATAAAAAGTATAATAAAACAAAATTATTGTAATCACTGTGCAAATCGTATTTATTTAGTGGAAATTTATAGTTTGGTTATAGAT
>NW_027112465.1:9237-9562 GCF_000696795.3 Halyomorpha halys | reverse complement strand
TTCACTAAATAATTACGTAATTATAGAAACGTGTACCACTGTGGGCTGAGCACTTAATATTTAGTAATGCGGACTTGGTCCCTTGAACTGACTAGGATTAAGCCGTAATACTCCCATTGTATGCAAACTTAATTCCTATGTTGTATACAATACAATAAATACGTAGGTAAATGTAAACAAGTATATATATAGTCTATATATAAATACATTTATAACAAATAAAAAATATATTATATTTTCCTTATTATGGTGGCTACATCATTATTATTGTCTTGTATTCTATTCACTTATTTTTCTAACTCAACCTCATACTTAATTTCTTTAT
>NW_027112465.1:8397-9187 GCF_000696795.3 Halyomorpha halys | reverse complement strand
GACAAACTAAATTATCTTAAAAGTATACAATGTAAAAGGGATGTGTAAAGGAATACAATTTTTTAAAACTGTGAAATTTCCAATAAAATATGGTATGTACATTTTTGAATTTTTTTTTATACCATTTTTCTAATGCCTTCTGTAATCTAAACTTTTCGGTAATTCCAGCACCTCGAATTACCCCTGCAGAAATTAGTTCAGGTAACCTAGATTACATATAAATAAATATTTAAAAAACACATATAAAAAAAAAGTTTTATATGAAATGTAAAAATGTGCCTTATATATGTAAAACAAAAAAAAATTGAGACTAAATTTGAAAATAGAAAATAAGTATAAATTAATATTCTTTTACTGCGTGTTCCTATTGTATAATAATAAAGATGAATCTTTAGGTCTTTATTATCTAAACAACAACGTTCATACTTGAAAATTAAAACAACACGAACACAATTATTATAAACACAAACATTCAGTTTTTTTTTAGATAACAAAAAAAACATACAAGTACTTCTTTATTAATTAATTGTAATTCATCATATGGCGAGAGGTTTCAAATGGGTTTGCCAGTAAAACAAATGTAAAATAATGAAACATTAAATGAATTATAATTAAAAATAGACTTAAAAGAAATATACTAAAGAAATAAAAATTTTGATAATAATTTCGACAGTGACAAACCCATTTCAAACACTCTCTTTGCTAACGTCAACTATTGCCGCTGAAGACGTTAAGCTTACCACCACATTCTTAAGAAAAAACGTAATAATTATTAAAGATAAAAATAACA
>NW_027112465.1:0-1617 GCF_000696795.3 Halyomorpha halys | reverse complement strand
TAAATGAAATTTAACTACTATTTTTATAATTTAATAATTAATTGGTTTATATTAATAATAATTGTTCGGATGTTGTCAAATATCATAAAAACTATGATATTTGACAATACGATACGAAGATAAAAATTATAAACTACTTTAAAGTACATTTAATTAGCACTCATCTTTAATTTGAGAGCTGGCTTTAATTTGACAATTGTACGTCTTTTGGTTCCTGAGATGTACCATATTTTTTAATAAATCTGAATTTTGTCCGAATTACAATAAATCAACATTTTGTTGAATAACATGAAAACTACTACTCCTACGAGGATAAATTTCATAAACTACTTTATAATGCATTAAATTAAATGGTTTTTGAGATATAGATTTCTCAAAATTAATTCACTAACTACTGATATTTCAGTACATTTTTATGAAATGTTGTATAAAAAGTTATATCTCGAACTATTGGACGTAAATAGCTCTATTAGGGCTAATATTTTAGCAAATTTACTCTTCCTTAAATAATGTTCTCTCAGGTTTTATAGTCTTGTTGGAAGTTTTAAAGATATAGAGCTCCGAAAGAAAAATTAATTTTTTTAAACGTTTTCAAACAGCTGCCATTTTTTATTCCCCATGCCTATACTTGGCAGACTCATAAATTTATAATAGTATATATAGTTTTCATTAAAGTAATCAGAAATTGGGGTGAAATAGCTGACTTTTTTCTCCCCTTCATTTTTAAAAAATGTCTAACTTTTTTATTTTATTTGTATTACTTATTTTTTAATTTATATTCATTTAAAAACCTTTGAATCCCTCTCGTATCCAATCCTTGCAATCCAAAATCCCTCGTAAAATCCTCAATGCTCCTTAATTTGTCACAAATAAAATCATACATAAAGACCTTAATGTTCCCTATGTAACCGATCTAGCCCGAACCAGATATCAGTCCTTCCATTAAAAACTCCCTAACCACCCAAACCCACTAGTTTCTAACCTTGCTTCCTCTTCCATTCCTGATAATCCTCCGAGGGGCCGGAAAAGAAGATGGCCACGAGACCTACTAATGTAAAATGTCATTAGAGTGCTGCCAATAGGTAGTTTCTCTACACGCCTGTAACACTCTAATTTAACTGAGATCAGTTAAATGTATTATAATGTACAGTTGTAAATAGCAATAAATACATATTTAAAAAAAAATATTCATTTAAAAAAATACTAAAACCGTAAGCAATAAATAAAAAATAATGTTAGTTAAATTGTAAATAAATTAAGTACTAATCTGTGGAAGGTAGATTTTATTGTTAGTATTATAGATGCGTTTAGTAAGAAGAGAAAGCAATTTTTAAAGAATAATTTTTTTATTGAGATTGAATGTTTTGTGAGTGAATATCTATTTTATAAAAATTAAATAAAACTGTTATGATAATAATTTGATGTTTGTTTTTGAATAAAATTCATTTTTTTAAATGAATTGTGACTAGTCAATAATTGAGGTTGTCTCCTTGATATTGGTCTGAGGGCCGAAACGTTGGAGGATTGGAATAAACTGTTGAGAGTAAAGTGGATTATTTGTAGTTGTTTTTATTATTGAAATTAAACTAATTCACAATACACAACATAGCGACCTTA
>NW_027112464.1:137793-138523 GCF_000696795.3 Halyomorpha halys | reverse complement strand
AATAAAAAAAAAACTATGGAAGAAAATGGAGTTCAAAAACATATTGATCTGACCAAATTACGAATTAATTTTTTTCTTAAGAAATTGGTAGTATTACTGTGTTATTTAAAAAAAAATCAATTTTAGAAGAACTATTACTCTTTTGAATATTGTGAACGGTAAGAATAACTGACCTCGTTATTATTCAGGTAACTAATCAACAGTTAATTAACCGAATCCTCAGCAATTGACAGAACAAACAGACCCATTAAATATACTGAGGATGATCATAAAGATACCGAGATAGATAAGAAGAAAATTGGAAATAGAATTTCATTCGCAAATGTTCTCTTCAGCCGCGTCCAGACAGTATTTGGTAGCAGTTGTCGGTAAGTAACAGTTAACATTATTTTTTTTTTAGCAATATGCACTTAATTTAAATCTTCATCTGGATAAACTAAATACAATTTCTTAAAAAAATCATATGACATATTATAAATATGTATATAAAATTGTATATGACCGTAAAAATTAATATATAGGAAGATGGTCAGGGTTGCGGTCAATAGTGAAACAAAAATAGTTTACAACTATTTATTTTCCAACGTTTCCCCGCACTTTGCAGGGCTTCATCGGGGCTAAAAAGATACAACATAAAACTATGTTAAGATAAAATGATAGAAATAAAAATAAAAAGATACAATGAAAAGAATTAAAAACAAGTAACAAAGGCAAGAGTAAAAGTTTCATA
>NW_027112464.1:134612-136493 GCF_000696795.3 Halyomorpha halys | reverse complement strand
TTAGGACTCTGTTATCAGGTTTGTTCTCTGTCCAACTCTGTTATTATTATATACTAACCTTTTGCAAACTCTAAACAGAACCTACCTTCAACAGGATAGTATATAATAATAACAGAGTTGGACAGAGAACAAACCTGATAACTGAGTCCTTACCTTTTGAAGGTAGGTTCTGTTTAGAGTTTGCAAATGTAAATGATAGAAAGAAAAGTGGTTAGTACAAGTTTTAAATTTAGGAAAGAATTATATAGAACAAATTATAGATGGGACAAAGGCAACTAGCCGGCATTTTTAAGAATTTTAAAAGAGAAAATGACAACAAAGTTAAGGTATCCTTGAAAATGACCTAAGTGGTCGAAACGTTGGAAGGTTTTAAAAAGAATACAGTTGAGAAAAAGGATCAAAGTTGTTTTTAAATAAACATATGAGACGTTAGGTCGTAAAATATGGTAACTCACATAATGAAAATATGTGGGAAAATCGATTGTTAAGTTTTGAGGATTATATTTGGTGCTTTAGCGCACTTGCTCAGCCTCCACTGGCTCAATACCAGTGATGTGGCGAGAGGGATGCGCTGGGATCTTTTGAGCTCTCCTCTAACCCTCACACGTGGGCTCAGAGATCCTCAGGTCGATTGTATAAATATTTATATAAGAGTGTAAATGTGACTTTTATTTTATTTATTTATTTTTCAATGCACATAGTTTGATTATGTTCATTTTCTTTATCCTTCTGTTTGTATACATTTTAAGAGAGATTTTATTTATTTTTATGTACTTTTATTTAAAAAATTTGTTTTTATTCTTAATTTATTTTAATATGAATGTGATCATTCATCACTATTACCAATTGCCCACAATGGTGTGGCAGATTGTAATATCAAAAGGAAGGAAAAACTTTATTAAAATGCAAAGTTGTGATGCCCAAGTTCATTGGGCTGCTAGTCACACAGCATACTTATTTTAGTCTCATCAGACAATATTTTTAATCTTATGATAAATAAGCCTAGACAAGTATACAATTATTATAAACATTAGTAATATATAACACTGACTTCCCCCCCCCCTTTTTCTCCTATTCTATCCTTTCCCCTTTCTCTCTTTTTTTCTTTTCCTTCCCTTCATTTTCCCTTTCATATTTTGGCTTCAACCCTTTAACAGTGTAATGTCTTTAACAGAATAATGAATAAAATAGTGAAAGAGATATTTAAGTAACAAATTTAAATAAAGAAAAAATCAACAAACTATGTAAAAATTAATATAGAATAAATATGTAATAAATATTAAAATATATACAAAAATAATAAAGTAATAAATAAAATTATAAAATTACAAATAAGATATGCAATGTATGCATGTGATCCTTCCTCTGAATGACTACATTACTCAATAATTTCCATGCATGTGGCGGTGGATGATTCCCAGGGAGTCGAGTGAGAGGCCTCTGGTTTCGATCTCGTGGAACATTACCAGATAGAACAAGGAGCTTCTTAGAAGGCCTAGGTGTTAGCATTGAGGATATTGCGATCTTGGCAGAAAATATTATTATGGACTGTCTGGGGATCGTACACCATCACCTGCATGGGAATTAGCTCGGAGATTATTCTTTGTTTTATTTATTTATTTTAATATTTTGACCTCTCTATTTGGATGTTTTAACGTATTTATTCATTAAACTATTTTATTTTATTAATACTAATTTTTTTAAACTTATTTATCCATTAAAGTGTTTCCTGTAACCGGTTTTTTTATTATATTTTCCTTTTAATCTATGTGCTAGTCTTATTCTCGTAAAATGTATTTATTTGTATTTCTTGGTAAACTGATCTACTGCCGTGACTATTAATGATGGTCTGATCTCACATTACCGTCTAATATTGAATTT
>NW_027112464.1:132571-133162 GCF_000696795.3 Halyomorpha halys | reverse complement strand
AGGTCGAAACGTCGGCATAAAATAAATAAATATGGTTTTGTTTATTTATGTTGTTCTTTGCTGACCGCACCCCCCGACAAACTTCTCCAATTACTTACGTTAGATATGTTTTCTATAAAAATAATGAAACCTGGTATAGTAGTCGGATACTTTCCACTAAACGCTATTACTGTTTGTAAGTATATTCTGTTTTAAGTAACGGTCAATGTCACCTTATAGAAATTTCTTGCTTCTGTACTTGTAAACAGAATTAAAGTGTGTCAATGTTTATTCAAAAGAGTTCCGAGCTGGTTTAGATACTGAAGGTACCCGATTACTGTACCACGTTTCACAATATTTTAAATACAACATAACTAACAATCTACTAATACTTTAAAGGAAATATGCAATCATATTCCCTTTTATCCCGTTTCTTCGAAAATTAGGAATATAAAATACGGTTACTTCCGTTCTTTTTCTTCCCCAAAATTTTGTTGTTGTTGTTGTTGTCTGGGGTTTTAGGGCGTAAAACCCTGAGGTCATCAACGCCCATGTTTCGTGCTTTATATTCTATTTCTATAATTCTATTTCACTTTAAATAATTTCGAAAAA
>NW_027112464.1:129897-130286 GCF_000696795.3 Halyomorpha halys | reverse complement strand
GACATAATATTATACACATAATATCCATTACTTCATTATATTTAACTTTAAATAATGAGAATCTCGAGTCGAACAATAAAGTACTACATTACTTTATTGTTCGACTCGAGACAGGTAGAGGGCCTTTCAGTTTAAAAGTAATAACAAAGATAATTAACTACTGGTCCAAACTGTCATTAATGTCAGAAAATAGACTCCCAAAACTATGTTTTAACAGACTAAGAATGTTAGATGCAGAAAACTCTGACGTAGTATACAACTGGCTCTCACAAGTCTATATTTTTTTTTTTTTTTTTTTGTTTGTTTCCCCTTCCTGGCATTGCTGCCATACGGGGTTCGGCAACAGTGGGGTAGTGCGCTAGGGTTGCGCATGCCACTGTTGCCAATAA
>NW_027112464.1:118359-127442 GCF_000696795.3 Halyomorpha halys | reverse complement strand
TATATATATATATATAAAAGAGAGCTGTTGAATCTTTGCCCTCGATAGACTTTCTTACTACTTGACCGATTTACGTGGGGTAGTTATTTAAATCTCTTCACAATGAACTTTTTTCAATTACTGGACCGATTTACTTGCATATTTTTCTTTTTTAATTCTAATTTTCACTACTAACAAATCTTTTACCACACTTCCATATGTCATTCGGTCTGTTTACGTGCATTTTTTTCAAGATGTTCCATTTTTTCATTGGAAGCTTTAAAGATAATGAAATCCCCGATTTCCTGAAGAAAATTGAGAGTTTAATACAATAAAATGAATTAGTTGACTTTTTTTTACTCCTAAAAAATATTTAACCAATTTGATATGCCATCAAGTCTCAGTTTTTTGGATATATTACTAATATAGAAGCACAGTGGGTGATTTTGTTTCAAAACTATATATGTTACAAAATCTTAATGATACTGATTATTATTATTATTATCTTTACTTAAACAACTGCAAAGTATGGTGTAGATTGGTTGAGCAGTGTTGAATCTATTAATATTAAAAAAAAATTATGATTGCAACTTTATAGCATGTTTTGGTTCAATTTATGTTACCAAAACGTAATAAAAAATCATTTATAAATGTTTAATATTAACTAAAAAAGGTAAAAAAAAAGAAAAAAAAACACTCTCTTTAAATTTGTTTATTTGAAATAATTAACCATTTTTAAAAAAACTTGATGAATATGAACTATGGAAGAATTTGGTATTAAACTATTGGATAAAATGGTTTTCACACAACTGGTTATGTGAAGGGCTGGAAAATCGGAAATAACCGAAAACGACCAACCTCATCTGATCTTATTTCATAGAACAGGGATCTGTTACTTTTTACTAAACTGTAAATTTATTATAGGTCAGGATATAAATTGTAATTATTTTTCGCATTTCAATGGTTCTTAAATACGAATTTACAAAATAACAGAAAAAAAAATCAACCAAAATTTTTTAATACCTTTATAGTCCAAAAGCCCATGCAAAAAAAAATAGACATAATTTTATGAAAATTTTGATAGTACTTGAATCTGTATTGCATTGCCAATAAACAAATACAGTCTGCCTGTCAGATCATGGCTAAAACGGGGGCTGTTCCAAACGTACAAAAATTCATTTTTGAGTTCTTTTAAGTAAAAAAAGAACCTATTCCTTTTTTGAAAGACCCTATTCCTTTCTTACACCGTTCCAATGTGGTTTACCGGATACCCCATGCTGCAATTCCTTCTATATCGGCGAAACTAAAAACGATCTTAAGAACCACATTTCCCAGCACAAAACTTCTATCAACTCCTGTAATCTATTTGGATCTAAATTATCAGAACACGCATTAAACCTGAATCATTCTTTTAATTTCGACAATCCTTCCATTCTTGCCATTTCCCCAACCACACCAAACGTCTCATCTCAGAGTCCATTTATATAAATTTGACTGAGAATTCCGTCAATCATAAAGTTGATAAAGACTGCATCTCCCTTACATATCGTATTATACTATTATGTCTATTACCACTTATTGTTCACCTAATTTAAATACTTTTTTACTATGTTTACTTTACAAATTATTTTCGTTATTGTGGCATAACTGCCATTCCCACTCCTCCCAATACTAACCGTCACTTTGTTTTTGACTGCCGTCAAAACAGGCATCATTTGATTTGTATATATTTTTTTTTTTCATCTCTTTATTTGTACTTTCTTTAATATTTCTTCTCTTATCTATCTGTTACTATTACCCTTTTTATTTACTATTTACAACCTTTAATTTTTCTTATTATATCTTACTTTTTTACATTTTATACCCCTGTTATTTTACACTTATGTTTTTTTTCTTTTTGTAACTATAGTGTTAGTATCTTTTTAGCCCCGACGAAGCCCTGCAACGAGGGGCGAAACGTTGGCTCAATAAAATAGTATAATTATCTACTATTTGAGTTTTTTTTTACCGCACCCGGACCATATTCCATTCATCTATACATACGGTCAATCAATAATCTTCCAAAAAAAAAATGTTCAGTTTTACCTAGACTACCGTATTGAGTTTTAAAAAAAGATAAAAACTTCAAATTCTGGTAAATAGTTTTAATCAACTATATATAACCTATTTTGATCTATTACATATACCATCTTTCGGATAATTTTTTAATTCCTTCCTCCCAGAACTTCTCAGATTTTCGTGCAATGAACTCCACTATGTGCGTTTTGCAGTCCTCGAGCGAATTACAGTGTTCCCCGTTAAGAAAGTTTTGAAGGGCCCGAAATAAGTGAAATCTTTTTGGGTAAAGTCTGGTGAATAGGATGGAAGGGGGATCAGATCCCAGCCAAATTCCAATAATTTCTAATAAAATCGCTAATGGATATGTGGTCCAATAAATTATTTTCCGTCAAATTGTGAGGAGCCCATAATCACATCGAGAAACATATCCCGCAGGCTTAAATGATTTGAGACACTTGCACGAAATATTTTAAGCGTTTCTGGGATATCCCGTGTCGTAGAGTGAGGGTTGTCTGTGACCAATGCTTGAATTTGGTCATCATCAACAGTGAAGGACGATCCGAGTGCTTTGCGTCTTCCAAGTCAAAATTTCGTGTTCTGAACCGAGCAAACCACTTACCGTGCTTTCTCCTAAGGCATCATCGCCATACAAAATGCAAATTTTGCTAACCATCTGTGTAGCCTACGTCCCTTTTCGGAAAAAACAATTTTTAAATGACGAAAATGAATTTTTTTCTCTTTCATTTTGAGCAAGCAAAATACCTCTTAAAGATAAGGAACCTCGGTTGAAACTGATGCATAAAAGCACCATAACTAATCTTTTTTAGAATATGTAAACATTATTGACAAAGTAAACATGATTTTATAAACATAGAAAGGATTAAATTTTCATTTTAAACTCTCATTTCTTTATTGGCAATGTAATAAATATATAAGAAAGTAATATCTTAGTTCTTATTAAATAAAGTCATTGTTTTCACTGTTCAATTTTGTTTATTTGAAGCTACAACCATCTCTTCTCATTATTAATATTAATAAATGGGGGATAATATAAAATAAGAAAATTATTGATTTTCAATGGTTGTTATGATAACAGAGTTTGCTTTCACTATATATGAAATATACGGTAAGGGGAAATATTTTGGAGAATTTACCAATATATTTAAGTGTGTTTTTGCAGTTACTGTTTGCATTATTTTTTTCCTTCTTATTTATTGGAGCAAAGAGGAATAAATAAATATTATGAAATACAGTGAAGGTTATTATTATTTAGTGATTAGTAATGTTTTTACATACACGTCGGACACTGGATAAATGTACTTTACTCTTTGGCCATTTACTCATCGTGAGCATTTAACAGACCCTAATATAACCTAAATTTAAGGTGAATGAAACAGATATTACAAAAATAAAACTCCAAAATAGAATAATATTTTTATTCGTAAAAATTATTATTTTTTTTCATTTATTTTTCTAATGAAACCTGAGTTATATATTTCTGCTAATTAAGTCAAATTAATAAAATTAATATAGCTATTTTTAACAAAAAAAACCTATATCTTAAAATCAGTTTAATATTTTTATGTTGCTCTGAAATTGGGATACTACGAAAAGACTTGAGCCGGAGTTAGATTTTATAAATGAACGGTAGAACTTGATGCGACAGGCCCATGGTCGAATAATAAATGTTAGAGCTTAAAAGATTTTTAATTATGAAAAGCTAATTAATAATCATTTAATATAATCTTATTAATATTCTTTTAGGTTTATTAGAATATTTAATTAATTACATTACAGTTTAATATTTATTTATTTACTCTTAAATTCCGATTACTGTAACACCTACTTGACTAATGATCTAAACTTCTCATTTACTACAAAAAAACTCTTATACACTATGGTAATTAAACCTATCTGAACATATGGAAATCATATGTCTTTGGGGCCTCACCAAACCTCCTAAATTCCTCCCATATCTAATCCAACGTAAAATCCTTGATGCTTCTTATTATGTTACAAATAAACATCCATAAAGACCACATATTCATATTACAGAATTTACCTGAAATAGATATACCTCCTTTCATTCCAAGATCCATACCCGCCCAAACCCATTAATTCTTAATCTCATATTCTTAATAATCCCTAATAATCCTCTAAAGGTTTCTAAAAAGAAGATGGTCACAGGATCTTCTGATTTAAAGCTATGATTGACGTACCACTTTTTGGTCGTTCTTTCCCATGATAATTGTTTGTCTAGAAACATTTATCGCATTTACTTATTGTATTTTTTTTCTAAACAATTTTAAATTTTAAAAAAATAATTATTTAACATATTGCATACCAAGTCTGTTTTCAAAAAATTGATGAAGAAAATACTTAATATATAGTTTAGTAATATATTAACAAAATATATAATTAGTAATAGCTACTCATCGACACCTTCTTCTTCTTCTTTAGCTTTCCTCTTTAGTGCCTCTCAGCGTAGAGGAGCATTCAGCCAGGAATTCCACACTTCCCTGTTTATCGCCTGTCGGAGGTCCTTCCCCCTCGCCATACAGAGTCGCTCGATGTAGTCGAGACATGACATCCCCGGACGGCCTCCAGGTCTTCTGCCATCTGGGGCATATTCCATAGTCTTTAGAGGATCTCGGTTGTTGTCCATCCTGGTAACATGGCCGACCTGGTAACCACCTTCAGTGGGGCTATCTACAGTTCCTGACGAATCCTTTCATTGCGAATTCGGTCCCTCCTTGTTTTTCCAATCGTCCTTCGCATAAATTTCATTTCGGCAGCGGTGATTCTGCTCTCCTGTCGCTATGATCCAACTCTCCGCTCCATACAAAAGTATTGGCAGATACACTGTTTTGAAGATGTGTAGTTTGATATCTTTGCCCACTTCTCTCTTTCCCACCAGTGTTACATATCTGCTAGTAAATTGTATTTGCCTTGCTAATTCTATTAGAGAATGGCTTAAGACAGGGGGATCCTCTGGCTCCTCTTCTATTTAATATAGCATTAGAAGTAGCTATTCGTTCAAGCAGAACTAATCCAGGAGGGACCATTTATAATACCGCAAGAACCCGAGCAGGATTCCAGGAATTCGAAGAGTCAGCATATGAATTGGGCCTTAAGTGAATGAAGACAAGACGGTGTACATGAAAAGCTCAAGAGAGGATAAGGAAGATAATAGTAAAGTGACGTTCAGAGACCACAGTTTCAGTTCTGTAAACCAGTTTAAATACCTGGGGAAACTGGTGGATGATAAGAAAGTAGAGAGCGAAATAGAGCCCAGGATAGCAGCGGGGAATAAATTTTATTTCTCACTGCAGAAAATACTGAATTTTAGAGCTCTCTCTAAAAGGATGAGAGTGGTAATTTACAAAACCATCGTACCAGTAGTGATTTATGGGGGAGAAACATGGCCAATGACAAGAAAAGCAGAACAGATGCTCAACTCCTGGGAGGGAAAGGTATTGAGAAGGATATGGGGAGGAGTCTCGGAGAATGGATTCTAGAGAAGAAGAAGGAATGAGGAACTGATAAATTTGTACGAGGAACCCAGCTTCGTGGCGTTAATAAAAAGTGCAAGATTAAGATGGTTAGGACACCGCTCGCTCGCTCGCCGGAGACTGCTCTGGCCGCCCCTGGTGGAGGGCCTTTCGGCCCGAGGCGGCCGGCAGTCTACCGTCTGGTGGCGCGGGGGATCCTGACTCTGCTCCAGCTGGCCGTTCCCCAGGAGTGGTGGGAGAGGACGCTGCGCTTCCGCCCTCTTTCCCGCCGCCGGGCCGCTGGGGCTCCTGGCGGCGTGTCGGGGCTCCTCGGAGCCCCTCTTTATTTACATATTTTAGTTTTACATGTGACGTGCCGTCGGGCCGTGAGGCGGGAGGTAGACACTTGCAAATCTTTAATGATCCTTCCACAGGTTCACCTACGAAAACCTAGTTACAACTTTTACTTCCTCTAAATGGTCAAGTTCAATGGTCAAAGGTCATCTTTCCAGGGAAACCGATACCAAACGAGCCGGTGCCGGTTACCGCCGTTCCGAAGACCTCACTAAATCATTCAATCGGTAGTAGCGACGGGCGGTGTGTACAAAGGGCATGGACGTAATCAACGCGAGCTTATGACTCGCGCTTACTGGGAATTCCTCGTTCATGGGGAACAATTGCAATCCCCAATTCCTAGCACGAAGGAGGTTCAGCGGGTTGCCCGGACCTTTCGGGCAGGGAAGAACACGCTAAATCCTTCAGTGTAGCGCGCGTTTCGCCCAGAACATCTAAGGGCAACACAGACCTGTTATTGCTCAATGTCGCCGCTAGGTATTTATACCGGGAGCGCCTAGTTAATAGGTCAGAGTCTCGTTCGTTATTGGAATTAACCAGACAAATCAGTCCACCAACTAAGAACGGCCATGCACCACTACCCACTGAATCAAGAAAGAGCTATCGATCTGTCATTCCTTCCAATGTCCGGGCCTGGTGAGGTTTCCCGTGTTGAGTCAAATTAAGCCGCAGGCTCCACTCCTGGTGGTGCCCTTCCGTCAATTTAAGTTTCAGCTTTGCAACCATACTTCCCCCGGAACCCAAAAGCTTTGGTTTCCCGGGGAAAGGTCCCCGCCGAGTCATCGGAGGAACATCGGCGGATCGCTAGGTGGCATCGTTTATGGTTAGAACTAAAGCGGTATATGATCGCCTTCGAACCTCTAACTTTCGTTCTTGATCAATTAAGGCATACTTCTAATATTCACCGTCACCGAAATAGTTAATAGATATGTTATTTGCAAATAATGTTATTGGTAGCAGTAAGTTTTATGGGATGCATCAGACTCCTGAACCATTAGAGGGGATTACATCTTTCAAGCTATTTTTTCTCAATTTGTTTTCACAATATTTTCATTTCCGAAAATTGTGTTTTCTGGAAATTATACTTTTTCAACGAATTTCTATTCACATGTATCCATAGGGGTTCATACCACGATAATCAGAACACTATATTAGTTGTTGCAAGCCAAAGAAATATTACCAGAATTATGTATAAGAAATATATTAATAGGAATGAAAGGCAAAATTCTAAAGCTATACTGACTTAAATCACAAAGACCCCAATGATATCAGTCCGATTAATATTTACTTTATAAATGAGACAGCGAACAGTAAGTATCATCAGCAATGTCTCGTTCCATTTGTAATAGACAGAAAGCTTGTTGGAACATTATTTTGGCATTTGCCTGCAAGAATAAATAGTACAAGAGCCCAAGAGGAGAAAAAAGGCAGGTATCTTACCCCAGTTTTTGATTACTTTAATGAAAACTATGTATGATAACTAGTCAAAATTAATGAGTCTCCCAAGTATAGGTAGGGAGAATAAAAAATCGCGACTGTTTCAACACGATAAAAAAAACATAATTTGTCATTTGGAGCTCTATATCTTAGTAGCCACTACACAATAAACCTAAGAGAACGTCATTTAAAGTTAATTAAATTTGCTAAAATATGAGCACTAATAAAGCAATTTACGTTCAATAGTTCTCGAGATAGCCCTTTTTAAATATTTCATAAAAATGTTGTATGGAACGTACTGAAAGATCAGTATTAGTGAATTTATTTTGAAAAATCTATATCTCAAAAACCATTTGACGTACAGATGTTTATTAGCACTCAGATTAATGCTAGATTAATGTGCTATAAAGTAGTTTATGACCTTTATTTTCGTAGGAGTAGTAGTTTTCATGAAATATGCTAAAATAAATTGATTTATAGTTGTTCGGACAAATTTTCATTTGTCAAATTTATATTCATATTTGTATATCATAAAAACTACTACCTCTATGAAGATAAGTGTCATTAACTACTTTATAGCAAGTAAAATTTCCTTTATTTTGAGTGTTGGCAGACATATGTGCTTCTTATGGGTCTAGAGTTATATTTTTTCCGAAATCCAACATATTGTATGAACAACTAGAAATTAACAATTTGAGACTTTATTTTATTATTTTAGCAAATATTGTGAAAACTACTATTTCTACAATGATAAAGGTCATAAACTACTTTATACTACATTATACTAGTTTTAATTTGAGTGCTAATAGACATCTGTTAGTCGAATGGTTATTGAGATATAGATTTCTCAAAATAGATTCACTAACTACTGATATTTTAGTAAATTTTTATGAAATATTGCTTTTTAAAAGGCTATATTTCGAGAACTATTGAACGCAAATAGCCCTGTTATGGCTCATATTTCAGCAAATTTACTCTTCTCTAAATAATGTTCTTTTAGATTTTAGAGTGTTGTAGGTAGTTTTTAAGATATAGAGCTCCGAATAAAATTAATGATTTGTTAAGGGTTTGAAACAGCCGCCATTTTTTATTCCCCCTATCTATACTTGGCAGACTCATCAGTTATTACTAGTAATTATACATAGTTTTCATTAAAGTAATCAAAAATTGGGGTAAGATAACTGCCTTTTTTTCTTCTCGGTTCTTGTACTAAAAGTGAAACGCAAGATATGAACGAAGCATTAGCAATCTACCGGTCTCTGAGTTCTGGAAGGCACTTCCATATATTCCCTCCATTTCATTCACTTTCAGCTTTCAAAATGTTCTCGGTAATCCATCAACATTGCTTTTACACGATTAATCTGTACATTTGAGGTGAGTAGATTCAAAATTTTCTGATTTTTTTTTCTATCTTACATATATTATCAATAATCATGATTCCAAGTAGTAAGTAGCAGAACTAACTCCTTCCCCGTGAAAACTCCCCAGCTCTATAATCCATTTTAATCACAAAAAAGATGGTCTCGAGATCTTCTCCTCTAGAAATGTTATTGGAGTTCTATCAGTGCGTAGATTCTCCACATGTTTGTACCATGTCACTATGTCACCTACAGCAAATTTACTTGTTGTATATATGTGTATACAAGTTAAGTATTGGCGAAAGCACAATGTCAAAAAATAGAAGAAGGAAAGAGATCTAACTCGTTTGAACTGCTGTAAAATACTGATCTATTTGCGGAGCCTGTCCGTCTATATATATACAAT
>NW_027112464.1:112236-113854 GCF_000696795.3 Halyomorpha halys | reverse complement strand
TATATATACAATAGGTCAGCTGTTCTCGATCAGCTGACAGTCCGTAACTTACAGTTGTAAATAACAATAAATAAATTATTAAAAACAAAATCACAAAAAGTTTCACCGGCACGACTCAGATTCGATTGTTTTCATGCTAGTTTGATATAGATTTCCTTTTCATATTTTTACCTCTTTCAATGAAAAAGCATCCATAATCATGAGAGATAGTCGACCGTGGATGACATACGAGGAGAAGATGATTGGGGGGGTGCGGCCAAAATATAACACAAATAAGTTGAAGCAGCTTATTTAATCGTGCCAACGTTTCGGCTAGAATCACTTGCCTTCATCAGGGATAAGAACAGAACAAGATAACAGCCAATGAATATAGAAAATAAAATATAAACAGAATGACATGAAATAAATAATTGTACAGAATGGAATTAATAAAATAAAGTGATGATAGAAGTGGAAAATAAAATGTATACATAGGTAATTGAATAAGTAGGTAAAATGACATAATTAAGGAAATAAAATAAAAAATTGAAGTTATATAATGCAAAGAAATACGAATATTTTAGTTAATTAATAATTTAAAAATTAAAATTATGAATAGAAATAATAAAATTTGAAAGAAAGAAAATATATATAACAAATGAGATATATAACCATAATATCAGATAAAGAAGCAAAATACCATATATGTTAAGTTTAACAAAAGCATGAATAGTAAAAGCAATAATAATATATTATTGAAAAGTATACACATTTGGAGATTAGGTTATATATTATATTTTATACCAGATCGGCATGATATAACCGTTATATTATATATATTCGTTAACAGTTGATTATGGGGGGGGGGACTATAGTCTCCAACAAAAGACACCCCTAAATATAAACTATGTTATTTTTAAAAGAAGAAAAAAAAAATAAGAATAATGTTTCTTAATAAAAGAGGAAAGTAAAATTAATAACAAAAAATAATGATATTGATACACTTAAATAAAACAAACAATTGCCATCTAATAGTAAAAAGAAACAAGTTAATTTGATAAAGGGAGAAAGTAGAAGAGAAAAAAAATAATGAGTAAATAAAATGAGTAATAATAAAAAGTTAAATAGAGGTAGTGTGACTATGAATTAGTTTTATATTTATTAAAATTTATAAAAGAATGTCCTGCTGCAGTCTGGGCTTCAGTCTTCGGGTTGAGGTTGGGTTTCCCAGGTTGTAGGTCACTGCTCCTTTAACTGTCGGCAACTGGGAGTGGAACTATTTGGAGATTGAACATCCGAGGTAGAAACCATGAAAACCTGCGACATGGATCCCTTCCAGAATCCTTGTAGTTGCCAGATGTCACAGCGAGATGGATGAGAATGAGAAAAAAAGGTGCTTCAAGAATGAAAACGCATTTTTATATAATGGAATTTTTAAATTAATTTTATCTTCTAATTAACTTCTTTTTTTTTTTTTAATAATTTATTTATTGATATTTACAACTGTATAAACATATATACAACAAGTAAATTTGCTGTAGGTGACATAGTAACATGATAAATACATGTGGAGAATCTACCCACTGATAGAACTCCAATAACATTTCTAGAGAAGAAGATCTCGAGGCCATCTTCTTTT
>NW_027112464.1:95529-111936 GCF_000696795.3 Halyomorpha halys | reverse complement strand
TTATAATAGTCATGTAGATCAGTCTTTTGTAATGGATTGGTAATTTAGACCGTTTGTCTAGTAAATGTTGCAATAGTCGGAATCTACGAGCACTAATTAACTTCAAGTTTTTTTGTTTTGTTTTTTTAATTTTATTTAAAATTGTCAAAAATTGTTTAAGTTTACCTCTTGTCTTGAATATTCACCGAGAAAAAAAATGGTGTATTTTATTATTAATTAAAACAATATTTCTGATTTTTCCAATAATATTATTCAGTGTATTGCATTGAAAATTGCAGTTGATTGCCCAGCTCCATCCAAAATTTAAATTCTCAGAAACCCAAAATTACTGAATAACCATAGACCTTAGTTCTTTTGATAAAAATATCAAAAATGTCTCGAAACTAATAGCCTTGGCAATGGAAAGTTTTTCCCCTTCCTGAATTTTTTTAAAAATTTGGATGGAATACCCCCGACAAACGACTGACATGGAATCCTCATACAAAACTGAAAAGACAGGAAACTGCTCGTCGAATCCGACTATTACAACATATATTAAACAAACGGTCTAAACTTCCAATCCATTACAAAAGACTGATCTACATGACTATTATAAGGCCTATCTGGACATACCGAGTTGAGCTTTGGGGCTCGACTAAACTCAATGTCTCATATGTTTCCGATTTGGCCAGGACCAGATACAAATCCTTCCATGATAAAATTCCCTACCACCCAAATCCACTTGTTTCTAACCTGGCTTCTTCTTCATTACCTAATAATCCTCCTAGGCGTCTGAAAAGAAGATGGTCTCGAGATCATCTCCTCTAGAAATGTTATTGGAGTTCTATCAATGGGTAGATTCTCTACATGTTTGTAACATGTCACTATGTCACCTACAGCAAATTTACTTGTTGTATATATTTTAGTACAGTTGTAAAGAATAATTTATAAAAAAAAAAAATTGGATGACCACGTAAGGATCCCTTACAGAATTAAGAAGGTAAACCAAAAACAGTAATTAAAATTAATAGTGTTGATTTTATTTTTTTTTTGTGTGTGTGAATAACAAAACTATAAATTCATAATTTAATTTTATCTTTTCAGGTGTTTATGATAGCTTTTTATTTTTGCCCGGAATCTCCGTACTTCTTGATGATGAATAACCGGCGAGGTGAAGCTTCCAAAGCACTCGCTTGGCTCGAAAACAAACTGCCAGAAGAAATAGAACCAGATCTGGTAGCCATAGAACAGTCCATTCTCGAGGAGAAGAAGAACAAAGGGAGTTGGAAGGACGTAACTGCAACTCCTTCGGGTAGGAAGGCTCTCGCCATCATTCTTGTCATGGCGATGGTTTACGTGTTGTGTGGTTTGAGTACTCTGTTAAGTTACGTCTCGGAGATCTTCGGCACGCTGTCCGGAAACGAAAACTCAGCTAACCTTATGTCCATCCTGGCTGGAGCCGCGGTTCTCCTGGCCACAATCGTCTCTGGCTTCTTGTCGGACAGGTTAGGACGGCGCCCGATCATAATATACTTCGGAGGACTGTCTGTACTCTGCCTCTTGGTCACGGGGATCTTCTACTACCTCAAGGAGATGACTGATACGGATCTCACGGACTACGTATGGGTTCCTTACGTCAGTATAATTTTCCTCATGCTGACTGCACCCATCGCAGTAGGCGTCATCCAAGCACTGCAAGGAGAGTTGTTCTCGAACAGCACGAGAGGTTTCGCTGCTGGTGTTTACACGCTGTGGGTGACTTTCCTTAATTGCGTCGCCTTGAAGCTGTACCAAGTTGTGGGTGACGGTTTGGGATATTATGTAAACTATATAGCTTTCACTGTGTTCACCTTAGCCGGTGTTATATATGCATTTGTATTTATACCTGAGACCAAGGGTAAGACCTTTGATGAGGTTCAAATGATACTCCAAAATAAGAGGTTAAATTAGTCAAAAAAAAATTTAAATCTCGGTTTAATTTAAATTAATATTTGAAGTACCACCAATGGGTGGTTCCTTCCCAAGATTTTCAAGTGTATATGAAACATACAACATATTTACCTATTGTATTATTTTTTACAGTTGTAAATTACATTAAATAAATAATTTAAAAAAAATATCTCGGTTTTATTTGTTTATCAAGCAATAAACAAAGACAATTTTACGATCCTGAAAAATTTAAATAATAACAAATATCCTGTAAATAAGTACTTCTGTATATTGAATAAGATAAACTTATTGAATGAAATACTTGATAAATATGTATCTATTAGTGAAGGATTAAAGAATAAAGAGAATTCATGTTTTATATATGGAGAGTAAGTACCAAAATATTAAAGGATTCACTGTCACAGAGGATATAGTATTAATATTACAAGTTCGCAAGAGTAGAAAAAAGCAAGATATTTCCCACAATTTTTTATTACTTTATTAAAAATTACGCTTAGACTAAATTACGCAATACCCGCTCACGGCCTTCAGAATTGTATGTAACTGCCCAAGCAGCCTTTGGTAGATCTTTCCTCATCCGTTCCTCTTCCATATGGAATTCTATTCCCTCCTTTATTCGTAGTTCTAACACCCTTCCAATCTTCAAATCTTGTATCTTCGACTACCTTCTGTCCACCCAATTCCGGAAGAATAACAATTGAAAGTTTAAAAAAAGCTTTATATATTCTCTGTATTTTATGTCTCAGATTTTCATTTATAATTTTAAATATGTACATTAGCAGAAATTGTATATTTTTGTTTATTATTTTTTTGTCTAATTTTATTTGATTTTTTTTCGTATTTATTATCAGAATTCATCTTATGTTTTATGATATGACATGTTGTTTTATTTTATTTGTTCTATCATTTTTTTTAATATATTCTATTAATAATTGATGTTTAATTGTATTTTTTCAAATTCATTGTTTTATTTTATTTCATGAAGATTTTGTAATTCCACCTCTATTTTGTAATTTCATCTTTACTCTAAGGCTCTAAAGCCTAATTTTGACGCCTGTATATTATTCTGAATGCGGTAGCAGCGGGGCAACGCGCCTGTATACTAAACCTAAGGTTGCGAGTTCGGCCCCGTCCCATCCGGGATTTTTAGAAGCATAAAATTTTATAAAACTCACTTGCAGCCTCTCCCCGGACATTAATGAAGGCCTTTAGCCAATGAATGGCTCTCACAAAAAATAGGCGTGGGAGTGATGGACCCACCCTACGAAAAAAAAACACGTCAAAAACGCGTGATATATTTCCTAATACATCGCGCGACGACTTAGGCCTCCATGGTCTGTCGCCCATATATTAATAATAATAATAATTCCTTTCTTTGTATTAAGTGTTTTTTTTTTTCATTTTGTTTGTCTAATTTTATTGTTTTGGTTTAAATGTATGTTAATTTTTTTTTATTTATTGGAATTTACATAAAAATACATTTCGTAAATTTGATGTTTTGAGAGACTACCCATTTATAGCATTCTATTAACATTTTAACATTAGAGTGTCTGAAGATCATCTTCTTTTCAGGCGACTCGGAAGAGTGTCAGAAATGGAAGAGGAAGCAAGGTTAGAAACTAATGGGTTTTGGGTGGTTAGGTAGTTGGAGCTGTTACAAATGGAACATTAAGGTCTTTATGGATGATTTATTTGTTAAAAAGCATTGAGGATTTTACGAAGGGTTTTGGATTGTATTGGACACGAGAGGAATTCGAAGGCTTAGTAGAGCCCGAAAGCTCAACTCCAAATGCCTTTTTTATATTGTTTGATAAGAAAGTTTTAGTAGTGTGTAAGTTAATCTGTAATTAAAAGTTCTAAAAATTGATTTAAAAAAGTTACATAATAGGGTAATTTGACTGCAATAAATGGCCTGGGCAAAAAGATTTTTAATTATTAGGCGTGAGGTATAAATTTATTTTTAAGACTGTCCTTGAGGCGAATTTGCCAAAACGTTGGACATTTAAGAAAATAAATAATGTTTTGAAACTTAATTATATAATTTTTTTTTTATTTAAACAATAATAACCAGTTCCATGGAAGTGAAAAATTATATATAATATAATTTTATAATTAGAATTAACTATCACTGAAGTTCACATAGCTGAGAAAGTATATCTGTAAAATAAAAACTAAATTTAAATAAATTATTATAGTATATTGAAGGACAGAATTGAAACAAAAAATCAATCGGGATTAATATATAAAATTTTCTGTCTAAATTGTCCAGCTATATATATATATATTTTGGTTTTTGAAAATATTATGATTTTACATTAAGAAAATAATACATTAAAAAAAAAAAATACTTGAATACTTTTACATATATAAAAATATTACCATTCCATGGTAATATTTTTATATACTTTTACATATATAAAAATATTAATTATACAGTGAAGTTTAAAACAGATACAAGGAATCTGAACCAACACTATGCAGAGATATTAAGTAAATTAATTTATGAAAAATATGGGATAAATTTAATGTTGACAGTTATAATTAAGCTTGATAAGAATTTTAATAATAAAATAAAGAAGATATTTAAGATAAATATAGTTATAATAAATAATTTAAATGCTAGACCTGAGTATAGAGAAGGTTGCAAATATTGATGTGATAAATTTTAATAAAGAAGTTGACTGATAAATAATTTTTATTTTATTTGATGTAAAGATTAAATAATAAGGTAATAAGACATAATCTAATAAATGCTTATTAACAAAAATATATGATTGTCTAATGCTTTAATGTCTTCTAGTGTAATTTATTGAATTGACCTGGGCAGAATAGGCTGCATGAAGTATTCTTAAATGATTTAGTTCTAAAATTGTGTTAAGGTAAGATAAATTATAAATAATATTGTTAATTGTTGAAGATGATATGTGTAATAAAACCTGTTTTATATATATTGTTTCTGAGGATGGCCGAAACGTTGGACTTGTAAAGTGAATAAATATGTTTTGAGACTGAAATTGATAATAATTTTATTTATTTAAACAATAAACAATTAATTGAATTAGTTATTTATATACTTGTTAACGAATTGAACAAGAGACTTGAGAGTAATAAAGGCAGACAGTTACAAAAGACGGATATATATTCACAGAGATGCCATAATAAGGGAATTATCGCCCTGACAGATTAATTTATTATAATCCGTTAGCTTACTGACAGCGCCACCTGCTTCGCCATTTCATTACCTTTTAATTATAGGATTTATTTCTTTACTCCCTTATCGTATTACAACAGCATCATCAATTGTTATTTCTTAACGACATTCTTAACTTTATCTTTTTTTATAGTATAAAAGTGCGGGTAGCCGCGGGGTAAGGCCCGTGATTACTAAATCCAAGGACCCAAGTTCGAATCCGGTTGGGCAGAAAATTGTTTTCTGGGTTCTGGAGCCCTCCTGGGGTCCACCAAATCTCCTAAATCGAGTACCTTTAAATGGGTAAAAACCTGGCGGTCAAGGGTGATTCTGACCAAATCACCTCCTTGCACAACCGTTGGTCTAGTAAAATTACCACCCTACAAAATACTGGACCCCTGACCCTTCATGGGATTTAGCAGTACAGATTTAATTTTAATTGCATAACAGTAAAAATTCAGAAATAAAATTCAATTAAATCGGGCACGTATATATTTATGTTCTTTACAGCTATCGACAAAACAAAACTATTTTTTATTGAAATTTAAAACTGTATTAAAAAAAATAATAATAATAAAAAATAGGATAAGTAAATATAATAAATATTTCAGAGCACATGATAATCTAAAGAAGGAACAACCCAATGGTGGTACATCAACCCTTGCTTTAGACTAGAAGATCCCAATGACATATTTTTATCAAACACCTGGAAAGATCATCAAAGATTTTTAAGGATGAGAGATCAGGAACTAATGGGTTTGGGTAAGTATTTTAAAATGAAAGGAGATTTATCTATATCGGGCCAAATCTGCAAGGAAGTAGGGGTCTTCATGGATGAATTTATTTGCGATGCAATAAAGAACACCAAGGATTTTGGATTGTAAGGATTGGATACGAGAGGAATTTGATGGCTTAGTGAAGCACAAAAGCTCAATTCCATGTGCCCAAATAGGTCTGATTATTAAAGTGTTTATGAATTTTATGTAGTGAATGGAAGGTTGAGTGCGTTTATTAAGTATCTATTATAGTAATCAGAATTTACGAGCCATAAATATTATAAATCTCTTTATTAAATAAATCAAAACTTGTATCCTTTTTTGTCTCAACACTTTTTATTTTTCACCAGTCCAACTTTTCGGTCATTTTAACCATCCTCAAGGACATCTTCAATTATAATTTCTTCCTCACATTAAATTTAGAGTTACTTTTGCAGGCTATTATATTGTTATAAATGGTTTGTGTATATGGTAGTGAATTGTGTGGATAATCTTATATAAGAAGAATTAAATATTTACGATTTTAAATTTAAAATTGCCTTTTAACTTATAATAATTGAATGGTCTGCAAACCTGGGCAGAATAGCCTGCTCTAAACAGTAACTCTAAATTTAATGTGAAGAAGAAATTATAATTGAAGATGTCCTTGAGGATGGCTAAAATGGCCGAAACGTTGGACTGGTGAAAAATAAAAAGTGTTGAGACAAAAAAGGATACAAGTTTTGATTTATTTAATAAATAATTACCTTGTCTCAAGAAATTGAAATAATATAATTAAATTAAAAACTGTCAATGTAAAATATCAACTGATCAAAATAAAAGAAAATTTTGGCTGTTCCAGTAATACAAAATTCGGTTTTTAGTCCTTTAACGCGCTATTACAACGGTATTACAGGTTAGAAAAAATAAGGATCAGTTTTACCTAGATTATAGTCGTATAATTTACCTACAATGTTTAGTCTTTTTTTTCCGGTTGGCTCTATACGGTTGGTCTTGTAGATCTTTGGCCGCCCGAACTAGCATTTCGATGACTTCCAGGATGCGGTAGAAAGTCTGCAACCCATGTGCTGGGGAAAAACCCCAACAACTCCCTCCTTATAACACGCCAACACCAGAAGGTCAAAGATGAATTGATAAAGTTTCTTGGAAAAAAATACTTCACCTGCTTCGTCGAGATTTATTACGTTGACAATGACGGATCCGTGAGTTAAGGAACCGGTATTATACATTTAAACAATTGCCCTTGGTTCAGCCCCTTTAGACGTATGGTTGCATATGTTCACATTCCCTTACAATTTTATAGAATAGGAACCCAATAAAAACGACTAGGTTCTAAGAAGGCCCCTGAGACCCTTTTAACAGCCCTTTCAAACCCTTAGTATTCTATATCAATAGCAAGGGCTGACACTTAGGCAGGTACAAGGTGTCATCTCACAATGGACTTGCATCAGTTTAACTATTTTATGTTTAACATATTTAAGTCAATTCCCACAAGTCCTTGGTCTCTTACACCCAATTTATTGGAAGCCTGGTCACCCTGATTCTAGTCACGCCTTTTTCCCCCTCCCAGATATTTACTTCTAATTTCATAGGCTCTCTAGGCTCCGCCTAATTTCCTAAATTATCTGAGTGGTCCAGACCCCTGGTCCAAACCCCTTCTCCTATTTCACTATCCTTCCTACCCCCTTTCTCAAGTGTACATATATATTTCCTAGACTAGATAGCTAAGCAAGAAGAGAGACACTCAATAACAGTTAATGTAACATGTAGTTCTAGTAAATATGTTAGAATAAAGTCATTTTAGTCTTCACTGATTTTTATGTTATTTAATTTCTGATCGCATATGCGGATACGCAGATATTGTTTTGTTCTCTAAAACTGGAGGCACAGCTCTGATGTTGGAACCGACTATGAGATTTGAGAATATCGATCTCGAACAGGTAGGTTGAGTAGAAAGGGAAAATTTATAAATTTACGAAAAATGAGTCCCTTTCCTTAAAGAAAAATTCCGCGAGAACTTGAAAGAGAGAGTTCACCGTGAGAGGCCTCTGGTTTGTATCTCGCAGAACAATACCAGATAAAACAAGGAGATTCTTAGAAGATCAAGGTATTAGTATCGAGGATACAGCGATTTTGGCGGGAAATATTATTTTTAAATCTTTGGGTATCATACATCATCACCTGCAAGGGAATAAGCTTTGGACTACGGATTATATTTCTTTGTGTTTAAACTTATTTATTTATTTTTTTAAAATTTTTAAGCCGTTTAGTTTACGGCTTTAGCGCACTTGCTCAGCCTCCACTGACTCACTACAAGTGATGCGGCGAGAGGGATGCGCTGGGATCTTTTGAGCTCTGCTCTACCCCTCACTCATGGGGGATAGAGTGGGCTCAGGGAACCTCAGGTCGATTGTGTAAATATTGTATATTAGAGTGTAAATGTGACTAGAGACTATATTATTTTATCATTATGTTATTTTATTTATTTATTTTTCATACAGATAGTTTGATTATGTTCGTTTTGTTTATTTTTCTGTTTGTATATATTTTAGGAGAGTTTTTTTTTTTTATTCATTTATTTAATGGATTTTATTTTATTTTAGTATGTATGAGATCATTCATTACTACTGTCTATGGCCCACAACTGTGTGGCAGATTGTAATATCTATCAATAAATAAAAAGTAGTATTAAAAATTAAAAAAATAATGTTTCGTTTTTTAAATATATATATATTAGTTTTTTTAACTTATATATTTGATTTTTTTTTAAATTTATCTACTACTGTGACTATTATATCTTTGATCAATTTTTACATTGCTATCTAATGATGAATTCTTTTGAGGTGTAGATAGTTGACCGTAGATTAATGCTTGAAGAAGTTTGTCGGGGGGTGCGGCTCTTTGCTGACCGCACCCCCCGACAAACTTCTTCAAGCATGAATTCTTTTAATTTAATTGAGAGTGAAATAGGGGGAACATAATCGACAAATAGAATAAAATTCTAATATGAAAAAAAATAGTGAAAATATATTGTATTTAGTATTTGATTTAGATTATTGTTTGAAAAAGGAAAAGGTAGAAAAAAAATTATTTTTGTATTTTTTAAATATATGTAGTTTATATATGACCAGTTATGGAATGAGGGTACGTTGTGAATTGTAGCAACCCCAATGTATTTGGGCGGCACGGCGGAACAAAGAATTCCTCTCTAGTGTAAGGAATTTGGACAAGTCAGTTCTCACAGTTACTTGTCGGCACTACACATAGAGTTGCCGTGGGCTTGATTACATACTTTTGTTACTGCTTAGGTCGCAGTGGAACATAGCAGTACAGTCTCCATAGACTATATAACTATTCCTGGTAGATATAATCCTGAGTTCAAGTCCTCAGACTTGAAACTTGTCCTGAGACTTGTAAAATAAACTTCTTTTTTTTAATTGTAAAAATGTGTAGGATACATTTTCATATTGAAGATTTAACGAGATATAAGATCAATAATTATTAAATATTTCTTTAAATAAATAATTTAAATTGCCTAATTAGGTAATTAGACATAATGTAGGATATGCTTATTAACAAAACATATATGTTACCTAATGTTTTAATGTTTCATACAGAAATTGTTGAATTAATCTGGATGAAGTTATCTGAGTATCGTAGATGTAATGAAAGCAGTTTTGTGATAGATTGTCCCTGAGGATGGCTGAATTGGCCAAAACGTCGGAATTGTAAAGAAAAGAAAAGGTTTTGAGACTATAATGGATAAAATTCAAATTATTTATTTAAATAACATTAACCAATCTCAAGAAAGTATTTAGGATCATAAATTAAAGATTTCATTAGTAATTATTAATTTTAATTACTAAAAATCAGTCTGTATATATTTATTATTTGCTTTTTAAATAATGTTTATTTTTTATTAGTTAATCATAACTTTTCGTTTGTAGTGGATAAAATAGTGGATTTTATGAATTATTTCATTAAATTTTTTTAAAATCTTTTATTAAAGAATTTATATATACATATTTTTTTTTTGTTGATTGAAATATATTTTATTTATGCTACTATTTGGAGTTTCTTGTTTATACATTGAACCTTTAATAATATAATTTTTATTGCTAATTATATTAATTTAATATTGGCTAGTAGTTTTGATAAGTTCATTTTTAACCTCCATTGCTCCCATATCTCCTATATAACGGTTTTATTCTCTAGCATATTAAAACTTTAGTTAAAAGTAAAATTATAACAAATAGATAAAATCAGTTACATAGAGTCCTAAAAGTCATCTTGTGATGACTTCTGACTTTTTTATGTAATATTAATTATTTTATTATAATCCACCTACCTGCAGATGCCTCCGTTTAGGCAAGGGTTGCTACCAGGCTCACACATTGGGCCGAAGCTGCAATAAGGTCCGGAGAAGTCCGGGAAGCAAGAGCACCAGAAATATCTGCAACAAATATATAAATTAATTTTTATGATCTCGCTGCTTCAGATAAAAAAAAAAAAAGGATGACTCAGTGTATAGCCCTCATGAAGACCTGCTGTATGGGTCGAAACGTTGACTATTAACACAAGGAGTACGGTCGTTTGTAATATACCTACTAGCAAACCCAGAAATGTTTCGCTATTACTATGTTTGAGATTGTATATACCTTATATATGGTAATAGCTAACTGCCCAAACAAATATGGCAGTGGTTTAGATCCTTGTAAACTGCCCAAACGGGTCTAATTAAACAAAATAGAACCGAAGGGATAGTGGACGTATACAAGCTCTCCTTAGAATACCTCAGGGTAAAAGAAGGGCTGAGAACTTATTGTTGTATATATTTTTATATTTGTACGTGTTATTCAATATTTTTCCATAGAAGGAGACGGAAAAAAAATGGACGTGAATTATTTCGAAAAGAATAACAAAATTTTTTTAAAACGGATCGACATGTGAATGGGAAGTTTTTTCGCTTTCCTGAAAATGTACTTAATTTGGATAGAGCTAATTTTGAGGCTACACGCCTCATTTCCGAAATACTTTTTTTTTCCTATGTATTCATATAGGAAATGGAAAATATTTAAGTTATCAAAATCGAAAATTTTTACACTTATTTTACATTTTAGGCATCATGGAACAAATTTGCCGTGAGTCACTCCTGTGGGTTTGGGTCCTCCGGGATCCACTCAGCCTTATAAACTGGTTTATCCTTAATTCAGGAAAAATTTGACGGTTGAGACTGACCATGAACAAATCGCCTTCTTGCAAACTGATCTTTAAGTACTGAACCCCTAACCCATTCATGTGTTTGAACAGCCCATTTCGAAAATGAAAAGTCTAACAAAGTTGAAATTATATATTAAAAGCATCCTTATGTATGAGATCTGACAGCAGATTATTTAAGAAATTAGACTGACCTGAAATACCACTTTATAGAATCGATTTTTAGCATTTTATCGATTTTCCGCAAATCAGCTCTAACTATTTGAATTAAACTCGATGAACCAATGAGGAATTAAGTTGAAATTAATAAATTAATCTTATCCCCATCAAGATAGTCAAAAGTTTTTTAAAAAAATCGTCTACTAAAGTATCTTTAATTTTGTTTACTTGAAAAAAAAATAAACAGTCTTAATTGTTTTGTTTTTTTAATCATTTATATATTGTTATTTACAACTGTATAACATATATATACAACAAGTAAATTTGCTGTAGGTGAGATAGTGACATGATACAAACATGTGGAGAATCCACAATACCTCTCTTTTTTTTCTTTTTTTTTTTTATACCAAATCGGCCTGGTGGGCCTTACATGGTTGATATAACTTATATTATATATATTTTTTTTAACAGTTGATTATGACGGGGTATAGTCATACAAATGACACCCCTAACTATATAAAATGTTCTTATTAAAAGAAAAATAATAATAATAATAAAATAAATAGATAAGAATAATGCTTCTTAATAAAAGAGGAAAGTAAAATTAATAACAAAAAATAATGATATTGGACACTTAAATAAAACAAACAATTGTCTTCTAAGTAAGACGTAGTAAAAAGAAACAAGTTAATTTGAAAAAGGGAAGAGAGAAAAAAAAATAATAATAATAAGTAAATAGAGGTAGTGTGACTATGAATTAATTTTATATTTATTAAAAATTTATAAAAGAATGTCTTGCAGCAGTCTGGGCTTCATTCTTCGGGTTGAGAGAATCTACTCATTGATAGAACTCCAATAATGTTTCTAGAGGAGAAGATCCCGAGATCATCTTCTTTTCAGACGTCTAGGAGGATTATTAGGTAATGAAGGAGAAGCCAGGTTAGAAACAAGTGGATTTGGGTGGTTGGGAAGTTTTCCATGGAAGTAATGGTATCTGGTTTTGGCCATATTGGCAACATATTGAGGTCATGATGGATGACTTGATTTGTGACAAAGTAAGGAGCATTAAGGGTTTTGGACTGTAAGGATTCGTAATTGTTAAAAATAAAAAATAAATATAAAATACTAATACATTTTACGAATAAAGAAGAAAAAATAGAAAAATTATATTTTTTAACTGTAAAAGCCGAGATGATTTTTCCTTATTTCATTACGGCTTTGTTATTGCTTGTTAATTTGTTATATTCTTCCCACCTCGAGAAATCTTAAAATACGAATTTTATAAAAACAGAATAATAAAAAATTTTTGTTCATAATTTTTGCCTTCCCTGGTCTTTTTTTTCTAAAAAATAGCGATAACTTCAATATGAGTCTACAAATCTACTCAAACTTTTGGGACGTAAGTGAGCGGTGGGCAGGTGGTAAGAGAGAGTAATGTGATGCGCTCATCGAACCAGAATTTTCTTCTATAGTTGTAAGTATAATATTCTGATTGAACAGGGAATACCAAAACAGTTAGAAAAGCTCGTACGGGTGTGCTGAATGACCGAAATATGTAATAAGGTACGAATCAGTAATCATTATTCGGAGAAATTCCAGGTCCGGTCGAGTTTAAACAAGGTGATTCTTTATCACCCATCTTATTTAATCTAGCACTAGAATACGTCATTAAAAGTGTGATGAATACCGAAAAGGGTTTAACTTTGGGTGGTAAAATACCGGTGCTTGGGTATGCTGATGATTTATTATTATTATATGATTAATTGGTATTATTGGCAGAGGACAAAGAAACTACAGAACTAAATACAACCACGGTAATAAACTCCAGTAAGGAACTAGGTCTTAAAATAAACACGCATAAAACAAAATAGATGGTTACCAGTAGAAACACGAGCAATGTCTTTGATATAGATATAGGAGGAAATACGATTGGACAGGTAGATAGGTTTAAGTATTTAGGTTCTACGGTAACTAGAAAAAGCGAATTAATGGGGAAATAAAAGTGAGGTTCAAGGTGGGAACTGCTTGTTATTTTTCAATTTCGAAAATGCTAAGCTTGCGCTATCTAAATTTACAAAACTATTATCCTTCCCACTGGTCTTTATGGATGCGAGAAGTGGCCTCTTACACTAAGGGATGAACAGCGCCTTAAGGTTTTCGAAAATAAAGTATTATACAAAATATTCGGACCGAAAAAGGATGAATTAACGAGAGAATTTAGAAGACTACACAGCGATGAATTAAGGGACCTACACCCGGTAGTCTGCCAAGTATAGGTAGGGGGATTAAAAAATGGCGGCTGTTTCAAAACCTTAAAAAAACATTTATTTTTCATTCCGAGCTCTATATCTTAAAAACTACCAACAACACCAGAAAATCTAAGAGAGCATTATTTAAATATTATGCTGAAATATTAGCCCTAAAAGAGTTATTTACGTCCAATAGTTCTCGAGATATAGCTTTTTAAATAGCAAAATTTCTTAAAAATCTACTGAAAGATTAGTAGTTAGATAATTTATTTTGAGAAATCTATATCTCAGGAATTATGTGACGTACATATGTCTATTAGCACTCAAATTAAAGCTGGTTAAATGGACTATGCAGAAGTTTATAACCTTTACCTTCATAGGAATAGTAGTTTTCATGAATTTGGCAAATGAAAATTTGTCCGAACAACTATAAATCAATTTATTTTAGCAAATTTCATGTAACCAATTACTCCTACGAAGATAAATATTTCAAACTACTTTATAGCTCATGAGACTAGCTTTAATTTGAGTGCTAATAGACATCTGTACGTCAAATGGTTTTTGAGATAAAATTATTTCAATATAAATTGACTAACTACTGATCTTTTAGTACGTCCCATACAACATTTTTAAGAAATGTTGCTTTTTAAATAGCTATATCTCAAAAACTGTTTAAGATAAATAACTCTATTAGGGCTCATATTTTAGTAAAGTTACTCTTCTTTAAATGACGTTCTCTTATGTTTTCTTGTGTTGTTCCTACTTTTTAAGATATAGAGCTCCGAATGAAAAATATTTTGAAATAGCCACCATTTTTTATTCCCCTACCTATACTTGGCAGACTCATCAATTTTGACCATTAATTATACATAGTTTTCATTAAAGTAATCACAAATTTGGATGAGATAACTGCCTTTTTTTCTCCTCTAAAATGTTAATAGACACTGAACCGACGGGTAAACGTACGAGTGGTAGACCAAAACGTAAATGGGATGATTGCGTTAAAACTGATTTAGAAGAATTGGGTTTGGAGGGGCATCACTGGAAGGATGAATGCAGAGAGCGTTTGGTGGTATCGGCATCGAACCTTAGGGTTCGTTAGGCCTTCATTATTATTTTGGTTTAAATTATGTTTTTTATTTTTTTGCTAGTTCTCGCCCATCAAACTCCAGTTCCGTGACTAACGGCCTTTTGCAGGTTGTGGCATTAATGAGCCATGTTTCCTAGGCATATGTCGTCATAGACTCAACCACAGACTTGTATATTAGCCTCTTGGAACTGGGCTGTATATTTGAGCACCAGGGAGCGGAATATTCCCTTTCAATATGGGAATATTGAAAGGGAATATTCAGGGACCTCTCAACATTTCCCTATTCGCCGTTCAATATCGCTTCACTATTGACTATTACCTCACAATATTTAAATTAAAAAAAATGAATAATTAATAAAAGAATAAAAAAAATTGTGTGGTGATCTTTGGGAGCAGTGCCATGCGCAAACCCCAGCGCACTACCCCACTGCCCCCGCACCTCGTATGCCAGAAATGGCAAGGGAGGGGGATAAAAAAAAAAAAAAAAAAGAAAAAGAAAAAAAAGATAGTTGACCGTAGAGAAGATGGTTGAGGGGGTGCGGTCAGAAAATAACACAAATAGGTTTTAAAAACTTATTAAATAGTGCCAATGTTTCGGTCAGAATTTCCAGCTTTCATCAGAGCCACTTATAGGAGATCAGAAATCTCCTTTGAGGGAATTATTGATGGCTTATGAAAAAGGGAAAAGGGGAGTAAAAAAAAATACGCTGTTCTAAATGATGAGCCGGGCGCCGATAGAGAGAGGAAAGAGTGTTTATATGGGAGTTGATATCAGGATAAGAGGTTTTGAAAATGAAAATAACAAATTAGGCATAATAGGGCTATAAACAATTAGATATATATATTTTATTTATACCTGATCGGCCTGGTGGGCCTTACATGGTTGATATAACCGTTCTATTATATATATATTTTTACAGTTGATTATGGGGGAGTATAGTCTCGTACAAAAGACACCCCTAACTATATACAATGTTATAATTAAAAGAATAAAAAAAAATAAATAAATAGATAAGAATAATGCTTCGATATTTTTTTTTTCCACCGCAGAAATTATATTGTCAAATGAAAAATAATTAATTTTTCTAAAACCGCGGGGGTCTTGAAGGCCCCCACGAGCAATTTATCTAGTGAAAACTTTTGAAAATAATCCCCCAATTTTCAAATCACTCAATGATTTTTTTCAGAAAAATATAATAAATTAAAGGAGTAAGTTTCGAATAAATTTACAAGGACACCACATTACACAGTTCCTTCTTTATAAATAAAAACACGGTTAGATTCCCCTGGGACCGCCATGATACTTGCCGTATATTGGTTCCCGCAAGTTAAGAAACATTACTATTAATAGTGTTTAAGTAAGGCGCCCCCTCAGTTCTGAATAGAAAAACATGATGCCATCTAGTGGCAAAGATATGCGGTAAGAAGCCTGAGCAGCCATCTTGGTCCCCGAAAACAAAGGGGTTAGTACCAGTTGAGTAGCCATCTTGACCTGGACAGGTGAAGAAAGAGACAGTACGTTTCAGGAAGGTCTCTTCTCATAAATCATGAGGGAGTAAATCTAAACACTCAGACGAGAGAGGCGGCCGCGGCGGGAGGATGAGGAAAAAGAACCAAGAGGAACCCTTCTTTCATGTACATTTTCAAACAAGAATCAACATTCAAGTCTCAAGAACATCACACAAGTAAACTGCAATATTTAAACCCATTCATGTAATAAAACCAAATTTCTCACTAACCAACTAATCACATTGTAACTATTTTGTTCAAACCATCCAGAATAGAGGTATTTTATTT
>NW_027112464.1:53768-95479 GCF_000696795.3 Halyomorpha halys | reverse complement strand
AACTATTTTGTTCAAACCATCCAGAATAGAGGTATTTTATTTTAAAGTATATTATATCAATTTATTATAAATACAGTCCACTCATTACCAGCAAACTATCAGTAATACCTTAATTTAAACCAGCTTACCAATATAATAATTAATTTGGGTAATATCCCCCAATTTTTACTCCGGGGAATACCTAAATTAAACAAATAGCATTTAACCCAACATGGTCGCTGCGTGAAAATTTCTCCCAAGTTAATTGTTTTTCGGGACTGGAAGGTGCTAGAGGGAGGCTGTGGTTCCCATCTTTCTGGAATCTGCAGTTCACAGTCTCTTCCTTCTATACCTGGTAAGCATCCAGCCCTCTTTCTCGACAATATACCCTTCTCATGAGACATTATCTCATGCGCGACTAAGGCTGCTATAAAAATATTCAAGTTTTTAGAATTTTTCTCATGTGCGAGAAGTGAATTTAATCCATAAAAATATTTTTTCATCCTGTAGGCTTCAAGAGACAAGAACTTCATTAGGTACGTATTATTTACTATAAATTATATTTCGATACTATAAGTGTATATTAGGGCGGTCCTTATAATAAAAATTTGTCTTTTCATGTTGTCCTTTCATCACTGCACCGTATGAATACTATTTTTTTTGGGTTATATTCAGGCATTCTAAACCAAAAAAAAGAATTGCCACCAATGTAAAAGACCAATATGTCCCAGTCATATGGTGTTCACTTGCACCAGTTGTGCACAAGAGATTTCTTCAGACTGAGCATTTTGTTAAGATTAGTGTTATGTTCTTATAATATGATATATCTGTATTTTGATTCTTTTTATTACTTTGTCCATCTAAAATATTATATTAAGTTTATTACCATTTTATAATTATATTTGTTTTTTGAATTCTGGTTTGCTTTTGTAATAAAAAAAAGTTTTTTCAATACTTTTTCTTATGCTTAAATAAACCTAATCTAAATCAAAATTTTATATTTTAAAAATACATTCAATAGCTCTAAATAAAAAATGTGAGAAAAAGTCTCACTCACAACAATCAGGGCCCTATTTCATAATAAAGTACAAACTAATACTATTAGTCTTTTAGATTTATCTTAATTCAATTACACTCACTTGTACAATAGTAACTTGTACTTTAGTATTTTTTGATTCCTTTAATATCAATAATAGTCATCCCTATCATGAAAAAAATAAGTATTAGTATAGTTACCACACTAGTTTCAACACTTGTACTATTAACTAATACTATTAGCTTTCATTATGAAACAAGGCCCTGATATCGATGTAAAATCGATCTAGCGACCGATGGCGAGTTTACAGCGACCCGGCCGCCAAACCCTTAACCACATTTCCTCATTAAGATATATCTTACAGAATTCCAGGGACCTGGATAAAAATATGTACTCGGCTTTTCTTAACCTCAAATCTGCTTTTGACTAGGTTCCACGTGATAAAATATGAGATGCTCTCAGAACGAACGACATATCAAGACTCCAAAGGAATAGTCAGGTTGAACGGGTTAGAATCAATTTACTTCAATATTGCAAAGGGAGTCAAACAAGAAGACAGTCTGAGCCTTTTGTTGTTCTTGTTGTTCATGGATGAAGTGGCATCCGTTTGTAAGAGAAGAACGAACAGCTACTCCGACGACGTGGTATTGATTACAGACTCAGTGGAAAAGTTGCAACTGGTAGTTATGGAATGGTATAAAGAGTCTAACGAAAAGGGATGTTTATAAATACCAACAAACGTAAGATCCTACAGGTAAAAGGAAGATATCCACATATGCAATAATTTAGAAGAATTAAAAGTGGTGATAGACTTCACATACTTGGTTACAGTGATAAATGGATCTGGGAAGGTAGACGCAGAAACATCTAACAGCATTAACAAGGCAAATGCAGTTTACTACCAGAAACGTTACTCTGTGATAGGGAAGAGAGAAGTGGGCAAAGATGTCTACACATCTACTCATACTTTTATATGGAGTGAAGAGTTGTATATTAACACACCGACATCAGAGCAGAATGACCGCTGCCGAAATGAAATTTATACGAAAGACGATTGGAAAACAAGGGGGGACCGAGTTCGCAATGAAAGGGTTCGTGAGGAACTGTAGACAGCAGACTGAAAGAGCTCCTGGAAACACATCAGCTAAATTGGTTCGGCCATGTTATCAGGATGGACGACCACAGAGATCCCTCTAAACACTATGGAATATGTCCCAGATGGCAGAAGACCTAGAGGTTGTGATGAAGACCGTGGGATGTGATGTCTCGACTTCATTGAGCGACTCTGTAGAGCGAGGGGGAGGGACCTCCAAAAGGCGAGGGTCCTAGCGATAAATAGGGAAGTGTGGAATTCCTGGCTGAATGCTTCTCTACGCTGAGAGGCACTAAAGAGGAAAGCTAAAGAAGAAGAAGAAGTATTTAACAGCTATTATCAATAAACAAGCATCATAAATAGTCTTCAATGGCTTGTTATAAATTATATAGTTGTACTTCTGAACATATGCCCCATTAAGGTTGACCTTACTGACCACTTAGGAGACAAAAGGAGGAGATGACCTTTTCTTCGTACCCTTGAGCAAAGAAGTATGAGGAGCAAATATATTTCTACTTCAGGCAACAACTGACCATCATCCCGTTTCACATTTTTACCTTTGAGTATTAGGTCCGGTGATTCTAGTTGACGTCGGAGAGTAAAAACTTTTGAGTTACATTTTTCAATGTTCAAGCTAATCATTCATTTAGTGAAATATTGTTCTACATCATTAAGGTGACTTTGCAAAGTGTTTCTAGTTATTATTATGTCATCATGTTGAGAGAACACAGCTGTATCGTCAGCGAACATAGCTATGGAGGTGTATGTGGACTGGACGATGTCGAGAAGGTAGAAGTTGAACAAAATGGGAGAAAGGACTGAACCTTGTGAAGTAATTATATTATAATTATATTAATAACAAGCCTGGCCTGAGTGTATGGAAGGTTATAAATAGTTTGTTTATATGATAATTGATTGGGTGATTTTAAGTACCGGCATGGATTTGTCTAAGGGTTGAATTTTCGTTATTAATTCTGACTGAAAATGTTCTACCATTGAGAAATGAGCTCAGAATATTGTATAGGTATTATGGAGTGCCTGCTTTCTTTAGTTTATATAGGAGACCTCGATGCCAGACCTTATCGAATGCTTGTTGGAAATCTAAGAACGCTACCAGGGTGTCTCTTTTTTTCGAATCCGCTAATTATAAATTCCGTTAGTCTTGCCAGTTGGTGAGATGTGCAATGCCTGTTTTGAAAATCAGGAATAATTTCGATGCTCTGAAAAAGATAATTAAGATGTTTTTTTATAATTGATTCCAGTAATTTTCCAAAAATGAGTATTAAACTGATAGTTCTATAGCTACTGATTTGTTTAGCGTTCTTACCAGGCTAGTGTATTACTATGAGTTCGGCTTTCTTCCATGTATTTGGAAAGTATCCAGTACGAAAGCAACTGTTAAAAATTGACGTGATAAAAACGACAGCTTTCCTGGGTAACATTTTGATTACTATGACTGGGATCAAATCATGGCCAGGACTTTTCTTTATCTTGAGTCTTTTAATCAGGTCCTGGATTTCTTTTGGGGACGTGAATATAATTGGGAGCTGAATTGTTGCGAGGGGGAGATTTAGATACTTGTCAATTTCATCAGTGACTTAATTCGGACTTATTTCTGTGTTGGAGAATATTTTCTCAAAGAAGTTAGCGAACACTTTAGATTTTTTGGCGTCACTGGTGATGAATTCATCAGTGTCACATTTATTCAAGAGAAATCGCGTAGCTTTCAATAATGAATGGTACTTTGGGTCTAAATTTTCCACGTATACCTAATATTTAGAATACGCCCATCCATCCAGATCTTTTGTTTGTTTCAGACCGTGGTATTACAAAGGTTAATACTGCAATATAGGCAATCATGTACCCAATAGAAATTTAGAAAAAAAAAAAAAAGAAGATTTGGTAAACCTTTTTCATTATTTGATTTTCTATAATTAGAGTTCAATCGATAAGCCCTGTAAAGCAAAAAAGGTAAACACTGAAATCTCCCCCAGAGAATTTAATTAAACAAACAGAGCAATGCCTCCATTTCCTGACTAGGGAAGAAACCGCAGAGAGTTAACCTTTAACATTTTGGGATTACCCTTCCCCATTTTAAATTTATTACCCAGTAGTCGGAGAAACCGGGTTGAATTTAAAATAGTATAACATTCTGAGCTACTTCTCGCAGACATCTTTCGTTCCATGTATTACCAGTTGTGGAATATCTTATTGAACTAGCCTTGGAAACCGGTTTAATAAATTATAATTAAATTACTTTTAATATTATTTTTTTATTATAAAAGATTAATGTTTTTTTTTCATTCATATTAATTTCTTCTGATTGAGTAATTGAATTGCTGAATGTTAAAAGGTTAGTTCTCTACCATACCCAACATTTGCGAAATTTATAAAAAATCTTATTGTCTTAGTGTAATATATAATAATGATTAATTTTACTCTCTTAGGTGGCACGAGTTTGGTTTATAAGCAATTTACAAAATTTACACTTGTGAGTTCGTCACTCCCACTCCTATTTTTGTGAGTGCCACCACAAATGCCCGGGGAGAGGCTGTGAGTGAGTATTGTAAATGATCAAATTGTAAAAAAAAAAAGGTATGGTCAGGACTCGACACAACCTCTTAGTTGGTAGACAGGCGACTTACAACACTGCTACCATTAGTTTAGTAATTAATAATTATTAATTAAGTAATAATTGTTAAGTTTATATAATAATTATTAATTAATATAATGATTTAATAATTAATATAATTATTAATTAATTAATAATTGATTAAATCTATATCCAATAGATCAGTAATTGTTATAAATACCATATATTCTGAATTAATAACATTGATATTAATAAACCAATATGGTTTCTATCTTGGCTCGTACAAGAGATTCCCGGAATAATAACAATACAAACAGTAACTACAGAGCATCAAGAAGTGAAATGAATGTGACTGGAAGAAGTAGGAGAACTTACGGAGTAAAAGGAAAGGAAAATCTGGAGTGACTGGAGCCAAGAGCAAAGGAGAGTACATGCCTAATCTTTCATCTCCACGACTCCAGCTCCTGAGTTGCAGCTTTGAATCGAGATTACAGGATAAAGTTCCCTTAGCAGGTCCAGGATGATGATCACAAAGGAATTGCTAGATATCAGAAGGATGCCAATGAATAGAGTTTTCAACTAAATTTCCAAATGACACTACTAGATGCAAAATGGTTTATTGGCTAACTTTGGATAACTAATCGATCGTGTTTAAATGATGAAGGTAACTTAGTCCAGAAGTAGGATTACAATCAAACTGGTACTTATAGTCCAAGGTTTAGAGAAGTTCTTAAAATTGGCTAATTTACGAATTTCAACCTTTTCCGAAAATCTAGAAAAAAAAATATATTCGAAAAAAAAAATAAAGGGCAGAGAGTATTTTGAGTTTAAGTACACAAAAAGGCCATTGTAGTCGGTTTAGTCAAGTTTGTAGTAGATTCAATAAAATAATTTATTGATCTAGCCAAATGTTTGACTCTTCAGGGCATTATTGTAGAACCGAATAAATACAGAATATAAATATTTATTTTTTTATTTTTATTAAGTATTTCGACTACTAGGGTCATTTACAAAGTTAGTGAAAAACAATTGACAAATTCAGAAAGTAACAATTATAGAGTGAGAGTGAGAAAGTAACAATTACAATTTACAAAGTTGAAATGACGAAGTTACAATTACAATTGATGTAGTGCTATGTATCGGCCTTTTGACAATCCTGGGTATTATTAGGGTGTTTTGTCATCTGCCCCTATACCTTGCCAGGGTATCCTTCTACGAAACTTTTAGCGTCCCTGGATATGAAAACATCTGTATTAAGTTTGTCACATTACCAGAGGCCCCTGAGAAAATTAGATTGGCTAACCTTTAAGTGTCAAAACACAAAATGACAGGTTGTGACGAGGGACCAGAATCAAATTAACCAGGTGCAGGCCCATCCTGGACATGTCAAACTTTTTTACACATTCTCGGCCTCGAGGAGGGGGACGCCCAATCAGAGAGGAGATATAAAATTAAGGTAACGCCCCAAAAGGGAAGTGGGAGAAAAATATAGAGGAAATTTAGAAGAGTCAGACGGAAACACTCAACAGGAAGGCTTAGACGGGTGAGGACCACAGTCAGGAGGCAGGATAGAAGATGCACTTTGACCAGACGAAGTAGTGAGAAGGCCCACGAGACCTGGACATCCCTTATGAAACAAAAGACACCTACGGCACTACATCCCACGGCATCAGCAGCTATAAGTATAAATTAACTAATAAGTCATCATTTTATAATCTATATTTTATGGCAACCTTTATCTGAATCATTTTAATCATAATAACAAAGTGTAAATAAATACTTAGTTTCTTTATGTAGTTTATATACTATTATATAACCCAATATTCCACTTTTTATTATACTATATAATTAATGGTAACAACATTTTATAAATATAAAGGTATTTAATTGGTAAACTGGTAAACACACAAACAGCCTTTGGAAAGGAATCCAATTATAATAATAGTTTTTTAAGACTCAATTTATAATCAATTAATTAACTTATTTTTGGATAATTGCCTTCAGCGATTATCCTGGCATCCCAAGTAAATCTCCATAGATACATAGCAGTAGTTAGTGAATTACTATATTAAGTTATGCATCAACTTATACATGCTAGAATTACAATTAGACTATGTGATCGTAGAATTTTATAATTTTTAAAAAGTGAAAGAGTTTTGTTGTTGTTGTGGGATCTTCTTGTAATTCATGAGCAATACATTCAGTGAGAATATGCCTAACGGTAAGATCGTTCCGTTACCCAAATTGGATTCCGATATATAGTTGTTTGTTTAAAAAGTTTGTATAGGTTTTTAAGTTTAACAGCTTAATTACTTTAATTTAAAAATGTCTTGAATTTTTAATTTTTTTATTTTCTGTACTTTAATAATAATTAATTTAATATATCACATTAATTTGATAATTTTATTTTGGGTGGAAGTACACCTAAGATATGAAGGAGAGATCTGAAAAACATTCACTGAAGTATACACAAATTTTTCGAACATTGGCATTCTAGAGACAGAAAAATACTAAGTAATATAAAAAAAAAAATCATCAAAAAAAAAAAAAAAATTGAAACAATAAAAAGAAATCATGGCTAAAATGGTGGCTAATGTTTATACTCACGTATAATCCGGATTGATGTAGCAGTTGCCACCAAAGGAACAGTCGATGACTGAGCAGCTGTTGTTCCTCACTGGCCCGGTGGTCATCTCGTAAGTGATGTTGAAGCCGAAGACATCAAGGAGGTCATCTAGAACACGGAGGTGATTACCCTCCAGCTGTTCCAGTTCCAGCTCGATGACGAGGAACCTGGAGTTGGTGAAGAGCCACCTTGTCGTGATGGAGTTCTGTTCTGTAACGGCGAGTAGGAGAGAAGGATTCCTCTGGAGGCTGGGGTCTTCCGGGTCGTAGAAGGCGTACTCCGTGAAAGTAAGACCGGTGGTGACGAAGAGCTGAGTCAAGTAGACCACTATTTGAACTTCGTCTTCGGGCAGCCCGGAGGAATCGATGAGCCAGTGGCATCTGTTGGTATCAGGAAAAAAAATAATAATTACTAAGATGAAAAAAAATTCATAAATCACGGTAATCTGAACTAATTTTTGTTGGTACAAAACTACAGATTACAGATAGTATTAGGAAGACTGGCGTAAAAAATTCAACTATATAATTGTACATAAATATTTTTATTATTCAATTTTATTTACATATTTTATTTGAAATTTAAGTTTGAAGTTTAGAAGATGGCTACGAGACCAGCTAATGTAAATTGTCATTAGAGTGCTACCAATGGGTAGTTTCTCTACACGCCTGTAACACTCCAATTTAACTTAGATCAGATTTACTAAATGTATTATAATGTACAGTTGTAAATAGCAATAAATAAATATTTAAAAAGTAAAAAATTAAAAAAAAAGTTTGAAGTTTTAAAAAGTCCTTTTCTTTTACATCTACCGTAATGCTAAGTTATGATTTCATTTGTTAAAACTAGAGGTTTGTTCACTTATAAGTGAAAAAAATATGTAAATAAAAATAAAAAATATGTATTTCTTCAAATCGAGAAAAAAAAACGAGATTACAAATCTTTTATTCTACGTATTTCTATTATTAATGAAATCAGATTTAGAGAATAAAATTCCATTGCTTATTCACTTATTCCGCATTCGATTTTAACGGTGATTACAATAATTTGCCTGTAGATCGGAAAGTTAAAAATGTCCTTTATACATAAGTGCCCTTCAAATTGAAAACAAACATGTTATTCTATGTTGATTTTACTCAAAAAAGTAACTTTTTTTTACACCAAGTTTGGATTACTGAATTTACAATATAATAATAAATTAAAGAGAAGCAAAACCTATTATTAAGAATTGCTACAAGATTCTCAACCTCTACCTTGAATATCTGAATATGAAGTATGGTAATGGTCAATTATAAAAAACATTAAAATAAACAAAATAGTTTCCTTATATAACTTTTAAATTTGTATAATTTAAAATTATATAAAAATTACATTATTTAATATTTGATTTATACTTGTTAAGTCTCAACACTCTTCATTAATTGTTTTGTTACTATTTATAATTAATTTAAAAAATTGGAATAACTACCAATTGAGACCAAAATTCAATTTGAATTAAATTAATAACAAGCCTGACCTGAGTGTATGGAAGGTTATAAATAGTTTGTTTAAATGATAATTGATAGTGTGATTTTAGTCAAAAATTAAAAATTAATGAAGTTTGTAAAAAATAGGTAACTAGACATAAGCTTAGGTAAGCTTATTAATAATTAATATGATTCTCTACTAATTGACTTTTTCATAGAATGATTTTGAATTGCAATTAATGACCTGGGCAGAATAGCCTGCAAAATATTTTTTAAATTTTGATGTGAGGTGAGAATTTATATTTGAAGGTATGATAAATTATTAATAATAATGTTGTTAAAATTGTTACAAATGAATGTATAATAAGCTGTTAAATGTTTAGATTGTCCTTGAGGATGGCCGAATTGGCCGAAACGTTGGACTATTGAAAAATTATATTTAATTGTAATGTTTAATCAAATTTAAAAGTGAGAAGTATCTTTCTCGATGATTTGTCATACAAAATCTATTTGTAAGTTAACATATAATAGCCTGTGGCTTTATAAATATTTTAATAATACAAATATATACATAAAATATTTAAAACATTACATCAGAAAGATAAAGCATTTAGAAGGGACAGAACGATTCTGTTGTTAGTTCCTTTTGTGACATGTACGCCCTATCACATATTCATGCCTTTTTAGAAAGGGTATATCCAGGCCTTTTGCTTCATAGCAGAGAAATGGTCACTTTTATTATTTACACAATCCTAGTTTACAACCCCGTCAGCATTCATTTAATATATAGTTTGTGAATGTATTTAGTGTATGTATATATGGTCGTAGTCTTATTTATTCCAATTTCCTAGAAACTTCGAAGAGCCTAGGAAACTTCTAATCTCACATGTAGATATAAACCATTCCATCTATCTCTTACCACACCCCCACCTCCTTCCATAGTATATAAATAAGCAAAGAATTAAAGAAAGTGGTTAAAGTCTGATTCTAGATTCTCACCTAGAGAAGCACTGGAATAGAGTTGTCGGAGGACAACCTATGGGGCAAGTTTGTACAGAGTTTTGTAAATAAATATGTTTTAGTTTCAATATCATAATCCACACTGCCCCTGAGTCTTGTATCTTGTTTCAATCGAACGGACAATCATAACGCAATCCTCTCACTTACGCTTCAGTCTGCCCCTTGGACGTTTAAATTTCGTATTAAAGTTCTTCAAATTTATGAAGATCCGCTTGTAAATAAGCCTTACAAATCCTTCCACCTAAATTATATTTATCGAGTGCAATTCCAGTATTTACGCGATGTATAATCTGAATTCAATTGTTAATTCTTCCTTCTTTTTTCCAAATATTTTATATTGCAATATTTTCAAAAGCCTCAGGCCGAATGTTCGTCCTATTACGTAAGATGCCACGTCACGTATCCGTATACTAATAACAGTAGGAAAGGTAACAGTTTTGCAAATTCTAACTTATAAGGTTCTTAACAGTAGGCGTGAGCTCACTAATTTTGGAAATCAAAAGAGAACAATACTTTCCCGCTTTCATTTCCTTATCAACTTCTCGTTTTTCTAGTTACTGTAGATCCTCACCTCTCTTTAGGTGCATTTCCTTCTAAATGCATTTCCTCTGATACATATCACAGAAATCTTGAGAAAATAAATTGTCAATTTATTAATTTTTTTTTCACGAAAAGGGCTTAGGAGACCACGGGAATATCATTACTTGATAGGCTTCTCTCTTGTTTTTGTTTTTCTTTTCCTTCCATTTTCCCCTTATTAACTCTGCGAGCCATTGTTTTCTTTCTTCTGTCCATGCCCCTTTTTTTGAATTTCTCTTTCCAACAAGAACCTCTTGTTGAGAACCTTGATTTCTTTCAGTCTTTTCCATATCTTTCTCCGTCCAGACAGTCCTGGTCAGTTATTCCTAGTCTTTTCATTTTTTTTTTTCAACTGCCTGATGTATTTTCCTGAGCTTTTGTTTTCTAGGAATTTTTGGAATATTTCTATGTTTAGCCTTTCCGAGGCCAGTCTCCTGATCCTCATTTCTCTTTATAGGTACTTTCTATATTTGTAGATTTCTTTTTTGTGTCTTAGCGACGTTAGATTCTTCTTAGGATTTTTCGTTCTACTCTCAGTAGGTCTTCTAAACTGGGAAGGCATGTCGTTTCCGTCCCGTATTGAATTACCGGTTTTATAACTGTGTTGCAGTGTCGTATTTTCGCTTTTGTGGACAGGTTTTTCTTGTTTTATACGTTAATATTATTATTAATAATATTTATTATTAATGACAGACCATGGAGGCCTAAGTCCTCGTGCGATGTACGTCCCAATATTAGGATGTAATATTCCCAGTATTAGGAAATACATCGCGCGTTTCTTGACGTGTTTTTTTCGTAGGTTCGTCACTCCCACGCCTATTTTTTTGTGAGTGCAACCCATTGGCTAACGGGCTTCACAAATGCCCGGGGGGAGGTTGTCAATGAGTTTTGCATTATTTTGTGCTTGAAAAAAGTCCGGATGGGACCGGGATTCGATCCGACAACCTGTGGATTGGTAGTCTGGCGCGTTACCACGCTGTTACCGTTGCTCCCTTGTTTTATACGTTAATGGTTGCAAAACTTAGTTTCTCTAGTTTAGTTATTCTTTCCTTCATATTTTCTTTTTCAGAACCATTGTATGAAGTATGCCTTCAACCGCATTGTAAGACACACTTCACTTTTGGTTGGCTGGTCGAGTCTGAGTGGACTGTTTAATTGAAAAATGAAACATGATTAAATGTAATAAAATTCTATTGTTTTATGTTACAAGAGGTGTAGGGGGTGACCGAAACAAAACATGAATAGATTGTTAGTAGAATTTTGTATGACTGGGCTATGGAAATTGTAGCTCTAACATTGAGGTGGTTGATGATGTGGATGTTAACTATGTGGACTTACTTCTTTCTTCCCCCCGCATCTCCAAGCCTCTCCTCCCTCTGCTGCTGGGAACCACTCATTCATGATGGATATTACCGATGAGTGAATGAAAAGAAAGGATGGACGCTTCTCTGGTTGAAGACAAGATGGCTATCTCACACTAGTCTGGTTTTCTTCCCTTGCCACCAAGAGCGCTGGAGGAGGCAAGTTTTTGATGACTAATCCTATACATGGCAGCCTTTCCGATTCAACCTTTCCGTTGCCGTAGGTTACCGGAACAACCATTGTTACATATAGACTAACCCAGGTACTCAAATTTGTTTCCTACTTTCATTGGTCCGTATCTGGTTTCTTCTTGAAGTCTGGATCTATTGTCATTAATTCTGTATTATGTATTAATTAATATCTGTAGTAATTATTAATTAGTTATATACTTAACAAAAAATAATTGCTAAAATATATGTTTTGATTATTAAGTATTTAAATGCTCTGGTTAGCGTCTGGAACGGGTTTCAAAGGAGTTTAGACAGAGCTGATGGTACAGAGCGAGTGATTGCGTGGAATGGGATCGATCACTTCTATAGCTCAGCCGACACGGCAGAATTATTTATTCAACTTGAACTATCACTCAAATATATTAAATTATAATTGAATTTCTTAATAATATAAGCTTGCAATTCAGAAATCGTAAATACATTAATTAAAATGACAAGAAACAGTCACATCATACCAAACATCTTGACTTAATCCAAAAGTTTATGACTGGAGAAATAAAAAAAAGAAATGTTACGTTTATAACAAAGCATTTGGAATATTTTTTTTTAATAATTTATTTATTGTTATTTACAACTGTATACATATATACACATCAAGTAAATTTGCTGTAAGTGGTATTATGACATGATACAAATATGGGGAGAATCTACCCATCGATAGAACTCTAAAAACATTTCTAAAGAAGAAGATTTCGAGGCCATCTTCTTTTCAGACGCTTAGGAGGATTGTTTGAGCCGTTTCCCAGTATTAGAGGAATTCAGATTTTTTAGGAAAAGAACGAAATTTATGAAAACTTAAAAAATTCAGAACGGCCCAGATTATAAAAACGTATCTTTATTTAAAAATAAGTGTTAACTGTAGAAATGAGTAAGTAAAATAATATAATTTAGAGTGTTGGAAAGAAAAGAAATTTACATAAGATTGGTTTTATATATTCTGAAATTGTAATTTATAATATTTGTACGTAGGTATATGTTTATTTTGCATGTTTAAAAGAACACCTCCACAGATGAAAAAAAGTTGAATGGAAATTGAGTTTTACACAGGAAAAGAAATAGTATTTTTATTATACTTGAAGAAGTTTGTCGGGGGGTGCGGTCAGCAAAGAACAACATAAATAAACAAAACCATATTTATTTATTTTATGCCGACGTTTCGACCTGAGTTTCAGGTCTTCATCAGGGGTTGTGTCGTAGAGGAGGGAAAGATTAGTACTGTACTGACGTTTCGTTCAAAGTATATTCATTTCTTTTCTAAAATTTCGTCTCATGGTTACGTTATATGGTTATGTTCAGGCCATTTTGATCCATTACCTTGATTTGATAAATTTATTAAATAAATTCCAAACATACTTTCCTCTCGTTAATTACTTTCAATTTATCATTAATTTTACTCCGTGGAACCTTAATTAATGATTGGAGAAGTTTCTCGGGGGGTGCGATCAGCAAAGAACAACATAAATAAACAAAACCATATTTATTTATTTTATGCCGACGTTTCGACCTGAGTTTCAGGTCTTCATCAGAGCTATAGAACAAAACAGTTCTTTTGTACTATAGTCCTGAGACTCAGATCGAACCGTCAGCATAAAATAAATACATATGGTTTTGTTTATTTATGTTATTCTTTGCTTATCGCAACCCCGACAAGCTTCTCCAATCATTAATCTACCGTCATGTTCATTAATGATCAACCTTAATTAATGTTAAATGTATTTCTTATAAATGTAATGTGACCTCTGTATTAGTGTTAAACTTAAAACAACTTATTATGAAAACAGTTAATTGCTATTTACTGCACTTGCAACCTCTTTGGATTGTTGAGGAAGAAGACAATAGACGATTAACCTTAACTGTTATCTATCTGTGCACAGTTTATAATGTTACTTAGTTTTCATCTTCTACCTTAAGTTTAATATCCTCTTTATCTTCATCAAATCTAAATCCGTCTACCGTATTCATCAACATCACAAACCTACTAATTATTCTGATAATGAACCTACAGCCACCTCTGCACGTCAGTTTCACCTCTGCTACATTCACTTTAAATTATTCCTTTAGTTCTATATTTATAATAATAGTCATTAAATTTTATTAATTTATTTCACATAGTGACTTTTAATTTATTATAAAGTTTTTAATTTATTAATGTTTATCTTTCAAGAGCTCTTTAGGTTAGATTTTTATTTTGCAGAGTTTTGTATCCAATATAATAGTTAATGTTTGTTTTTTTCTCTTTATTTCACTTAGCTCTCATTATTTCAATTAATTTTTTAAAAGAATATTTCATATGCTTTTTTCTGTTAATGATTAATAACTTCAACTTATTATTACTTTTATTTTATTTTTTAAAATATCTTTATTGAAATTTACAACTGTATATTACATAATACATTCAGTAAATTTGATCTTAGTTAAAACGGAGTGTTACAGGCGTGTAGAGAAACTACCCATTGGTAGCACTCTAATGACATTTTACATTAGTAGGTCTCGTGGCCATCTTCTTTTCAAGCGCCTCGAAGGATTGCCAGAAATGGACAAGAATGCAAGGTTAGAAACTAATGATTTTAAGTGGTTAGGGAGTTTATAATGGAAGGAGTGATATCGGGTTCGGGCTAGATCGGTTACATAGGGAACATTAAGGTCTTTATGTATGATTTTATTTGTGACAAAGTAAGGAGCGCTGAGGATTTTACGAAGGATTTTGGACTGTAATGATTGGATACGAGAGGAATTCGAAGGTTTAGTGGAGCCCCAAAGCTTTGAGTTGGAAGTTTAGACCATTTGTCCAGTAAGTGCTGTAATAGTTGAAATCGACGTGCAGTTTCCTGTGTTTTCAGTCTGGTGTGAGGATTCCAGGTTAATCGTTTGTCCATTGTTAGTCCAAGGTAGGGATGGGATATCGAAAGAAAAATATCGATATCGATATCGGATAGGAATATCGATATCGGTATTATATCGGAACTAAAATATCGATATTTTAAAATATCGATATCGAAAATTTAACGAATTAAAGTAATAATAATTATAAAATGATATAGCAAAACACAGGAAGACTTATTTTATGTCATACCTAATCAAAATACATAAGAAACTCTTAATAACTTTGAAACAAAGCAACACCACAACCATATCATAAACAGAACAAATATATACTAAAATATAATTGTTTTATTGAAGAAAATTTAATAATAGGAAATTGATTAAAATCTCTATGTGTTATTTCAGTCATTTTCAATAAATTATCGATATTTCGATGATATAATATCGGAATATTATTGCTTAAATTCAATATTGATATTATAATAATACAAAATATCGAAATAAATATGTATTTATCAAAATAAAATATCGATATTCCATTTTTAATTATTCTATACAATTTTCTAGTCTTTTTAAACAAAATATCAATATTTCGATACAATTATGTCGGGATATTGTTTATAATCTACCATATCGATATTACCAAATATGTTATGTTATGTTATGTTATCTTAATGTATATTAAATTATTGAAACAAAAATATCGATATTCCATTTTAAATTTGTCGTTAAATAATATCGGAATAATGTTAGAAATCAATAATTATAAAAATGTCAAATATTGAAATGAATTTGAAATTATGAATATTAAAATATCGAAATACTATTTTTAAGCTTCATTATTTTCTTTAAAAAAATATCGAAATTTGGATTTTTTTTTTTTTTAGAAACCGATACGCCGATATTATCGAAGGAAAATTATAGATATTCCGATATTATCGGTTACTCGATATCGATATCAAAATATCGGATATCGGAGACAAAATATCGATATTTCGATAATATCGATATCGATATCCCATCCCTAGTCCAAGGTAGCGGATCTATTCGACTGGGGTAAGTCTTTTTTTTTTATTTTATTAAATTTTTTTTTTACATTAGAACTTCTTTTGTTTATCGTCCAATATTTAAATTTCTATTTTATTCCTCATTTATATAACAACCTATACAGTGTTTACACGCCCCATACATACATGCCTGAAATCCAGCGTAATCTGGGCATAGTACAAGGGTATCCCTAGGAAAACCTGGCTATTCCCAACAGGTTACTTTATTAAAAATTATAACACAACGTTGATTAAACAGTATCAGTCACTAATAGTGTTGATAAATGTTAAATTGTAGAAATATTTGTGCTTAGATATTGGGAAAGCTGTAGGTGTTGTACAAGTACATTTACAATATTGATAATATTCTTAAGGAAATTTATTTTTCATCTCAACATTTTAATATAAAAAAAAAAAAAAAAAAAAAAAAAAAAAAAAAAAAAAAAAAAAAAAAGGAAATAAATCTCAGTAAATAATAATGATAATCATTAAAAAAAAATCTCTGTTCTAGTTTTGTTGTTGTTGATCGTTGCTTAAAGGCGTAAAACCCTCTGGTCATCAACGCCTATGGCATGATAAAAGTAAAAAAATAAAAATAAAATAAATAAAAAATTGAAAAAATAGAAAAATAATTTAAAAAAAAATAAAATAAAATAAAAAACATAAAAATCGAAGAGGAGTTATAATTTATAAAGAAGGCGATGTGCTTTAAAAAAATTCAAATACTCGTGTAATTTTAGCTTCTTCATCTGCGAGAGCTTCGGATAAATTTGGGGCCAGTCCTATCCTGTTTATTGTTGGCTAATAGTGAGTACACTCTTCAAAAATATGTCTAATCGTAAGAATGGACTGTCAATATTTGCACGTAGGAGGTGGCAGTTTTCTGATCAGGTGAGGTGAGTTCAGTTTTTTCAACATGATGACTTAATTATCTAACACCAAGATCTCTGTTCTAGTTTTTATTTACTTCATTTTATATGTTATTTGTGATTTTAGGATGAATCACTATTCATATAACTATTAGTTATTTGCCATTGTAATATTTACCAATAAGTACAAAAAAGATAAGATTTTAAAAACACCGTGTGTTTTTCATGTACACACTTTTTTATCAAACATAAAATATTATATTATAAATGGGTTGTCACACACAAGCACAAAGTATATTTTTTTCTTATATTTTTTATTTATTCTGCTTTCTAACCCATGAGTTATATCCTGATTTTTTTGACATGTCAACGCTCGGTCTCCTGCAGGCTGTAAGATGAATTTCTGCTATATTTCCTGTATAATTTTTATCTTAAAATCGCTTCCCCTGGGACTTGACTCGAACCCTTCATCTCCTCGCTCAAATTTCACTTACCTTGGCCATACATCAGACCTCAAAGCTAGGCTCCTTCTTTGGCCTCCTTCGGCAAACTCTCCTTACCTCGAATAAATATTTGCACCAACATCGCATTTCAGCTCCTTTGTAGTGTACTGTTATACATGGAATCCTCTTGTATCTGTATTGAACCTACTGAATCTTCTTTAAATGAACATCTCTTTTACTCCCAGCATTCAAAAAGTATTTTTTAGTAGTTATATTATATATATTTCAGTAGTTTTTACTGATTTAATTCCATTGAGAATATGTTTGTTATTCTGCATCCGAAAACAAATCAAATGGTATATAATTACCCCCACACAATAAAATAATAAAGTATTGCAATAATTTAATTAGCAAAGTGATATAAAATATTTTTTAATAGAAGAATAAAATTGATATAAAAAAAAGAAATAAATAAAAAGAGAGTAAATTAAAGAAAATATAATATTTATATGCGTAAACAAATACCTTTACAAGAAATTTTCTATTATAATTTACACTTCTCTGTATCCCCACTCATTTGGTTTATTGTCTTTCTAAATCACTTACACATATTGTATCCCATTATTTTATACTTTATTTTTCTCTTGTTTTTCTATCTATGAGTGCTTTTTTTTTTAAAATATCTCTTCTCCCCCTCTATTATGTATATTAACATTTATTGTTTACCTAATTTAAATTTTTATTTTTTTTTACAATGTTTACTTTAAAATTATTTTCGTTATTGTGGCATGCTAACTGCCATCCCCACTCCTCCCAAAACAAACGGCTCACTCTGACTTTGACTCTCGTCAAAACCGGATGAATTCTGTCTCATCATTTGATTTTATTCTTTTCTTTGTCCATCTCTTAATTTGTACTTTCTTTAATATTTCTTCTCTTATTTTATCTCTTATCTATCTGTTACTATTACGCTTTTCATTTACTGTTTACAACCTTTAATTTTTCTTATTATATTTTACATTTCATTGTATAACCCTGTTATTTTCCACTTATGTTTTTTCTTGGAACTATGTCAAGTGTTTGTATCTTTTTTAGGGCCCTGACGAAGCCCTGCAACGTGGGGCGAAACGTTGGCTCAATAAAAATAGTATAATCATTTACTATTTGAGTTTTTTTGACCGCACCCGGACCATATTCCACTCATCTATACACACGGTCAATCAATAATCTTCAAAAACTATTTATTGTTAACTCACGTTTCTCTCTATTTTCCAGAGCTTCATCAGAGTTTTTTTTTGTTTTTTTTCATGGCAGGAAAAAAGTTATTATCCGTTATTTCCGTCTCGAGAACCCTAAGTATATATATTATAGCAACAGAAATATTAAAATATTTTGTTCATGACTTTCTCGTCGTAGATTGTTTTTTTTTTCAAAAATCAAAAAAGTAGCGATACCCTCCAATCTACTCGAACTTAAGTAAATAAGTAACGTAACATAAGTAGGATGTTAAGTAAACCTTGGGTGATGCGCGCACTGCAGGAGAGTTTTGGTTTGATATGATGCACCAGTTATTGACAGGTCAACTTTTGTTTTAAATATAAGAGTTTGGTGCCAATGACCGTTTTAAAATTGGTACCAGTCGCAAGCTAAACCCTCTAAAATAAATTTTGAATCTTTTATTGTTGGCACCAAACTTTTAATAATTATATATTAATTTTATTTAGCAGTTTATTATGGAAGGTTTTGGCTAAATCGGCAACATATTGTCACTAAGTAAGGATCATTAAGGAGTTAAGGATCATGAATCCGGTGGTAGTATAGGATTGAATACGAGAGGAATTCAAAGATTTAGTGGAGCCCCAAAACTCAACTCCGTATGTCCAGATAAGCTTAATTATATTCTTATAAATAAGTATTTTTTAATTATTTGGAAATTTAGATTGTTGGTCTAGTATGTGTTGTAATTGTCGCATCAACGAGCAGTATCTTGTTTTGTTTTTTTATTTTAGTAAGAGGATTTTACTGACTTCGACTGACGTTGTTTGTCCAGATGTAGACCTCAGTAATTGATCTGTTCAACAGAAATAAGTGGTGCATTATTAAAGGATACGACGATGGATAAATATTATTTACCCATTGTGTTGAGACTTATTGTACTTTATTTTAATCCCCTAGTTATTGGCACCATTCCTCAAGAATGGTGATGTGTGAATGGATAAAATGGAAAGGTCCTTATTCACTGATAATAGATATGTTTCATCGGCATGCGTGGTGAGGATAGTTTTAGGATGGATTGGGACTTCAGCTGTAAACAGTATATAAAAAATAGGACCAATAATACAGCCCTGAGGTATACCAGCCGATTGCACAAAGAAGATGAATAAGCACAGTTGTGAACTTTCTAAAAATTATGTGCCATAGAGGAAAGAATAGATAATGAGTATATAAAACTAATTACGAAAAACTTTCTACATAAAGATTTTTTTGCCTTAACTATAATGGTAGTTATTTTAAAAATAATAATAATAATATTCTGTATTTATTCTGGGATTGATCCCTTAGCATAATATACAAGCATCAAAATCAGGCTTTAAAGCCTTACTTTACAAAGTACAATACAAAATAAAAATGAAATTATAAAACGTCATAAAAATATAATAAAGGTAATGAGTTTGAAAAGATAAAAATTAACAACAATAATTAACAGAATATATAAAATAAGAACAGAACAAATAAAATAAAACCATATGTTATATCATAAAACATAAGATGACTAACACTTCTGATAAAAATAAAAAGAAAAGCAAAATCAAATACAATTAAACTAAAAATAATAAATGAAAAAATACAATTTCTGCTAATATACAATATACAAGTATGAACGAAATTCTGAATCATAAAATACAGAGAATATATAAACCTTATTTGAAACTTTCAATTGTTATTCTTCCGGAATTGAGTGGACAGAAGGTAGTCGAAGATACGGGATTTGAAGATTGGAAGGGTGTTAGAACTACGAATAAAGGAGGGAATAGAATTCCATAGGGAAGAGGAACGGATAAGAAAAGACCTATCAAAGGCTACGGTTCGATGTGCAGTTATATATGAATCTGAAGGCAGTGAGCGGGTATTGCGGGAATGCACTGAGGATTTAAATTGAAGGATATCAGAGATGTACGGTGGACGGCGGGATTGGATAACTTGATAGAGAAAGGAAGCAAGGAAATATTTACGACGGAGGGAGGGGTAAAGCCACTTGAACTCTTCATAAAATCGGGTGACAGAGGCGTCCCTGGGGACCCCAGAGATGAATCGTACAAAGCAATTAATTAACTGTATAATTTAGCTTCGAGATCCCCAGAGACACCCCCGTAAACCACACAGCAATAATCAAAGTGAGTGAATGTTAAGGAAGTAACCAGGTGCCTGCGGGTAAGAGACGAAGGTAATTAAAACATTTTTGAGTGGAAATATTGGAGATGTGGTTTTTTTTCAGGAGAGATTTTGGTCTATAGCGACACCAAGGTTTTTAACGTATGGATGGAATTGTATTGGATTGTTGTTTAGGAATAAGGTTAGAATGTGAGGAATAGTTTTGAGGAGGTGATTGGATCCTATTACGATTGCATTAGTCTTCTCTGCCTTCAACTTAAGCTTGTCATCTTGTGCACGTGACTAATTCGATTCAAGTTCTTGAAGCTTCTGCGTGGCAACTAAGTCAGACGGTGGGAAGGAAAGGTTTTTTTTTTTTTTTTTAATTATCTATTTATTGTAATTTACAACTGTACAAAATAATACAATAGGTAAATATGTAGTATGTTTCATATACACTTGAAAATCTTGGGAAGGAACCACCCATTGGTGGTACTTCAAACATTAATTTAAACTAGAAGGTCTCATGGCCATCTTCTTTTCAGACGCCTCGGAGGATTATCAGGGATTGTTAAGGATGAAAGATTAAGAATTAATGGGTTAGAATGGTTAAGGAGTTTGGAATAAAAAGACGCATATCTGGTTTGGGTCAAATCTCCAACGAATGGGATGTTAAGGTCTTTATGAATGAGTTTATTTGTGACGTAATAAGGAGCATCAAGGATTTTACGTAGGATTTTGGATTGTAACGATTGGAAGAAATTTTATGGTTTGGTGGAGCCCCAGAGCTCATAGGAAGGAAAGGTAAATTTGGAAATCATCAGCATACAAATAGTATTGAGAATATTAGATAAGGATGGGAAGGTAATTGATTTTAGGGAATTATATTAAAATAATAATAATAATAAATACAATTAAAAACGATAACTACCTTATTATGTTTCAAAATCCTGAACATATTGTGATAACAGAATATACAAGCTTGGAGCTTTCCAAGTTTCCTCGTAATCAGTATCAAATAAAGGAAAATGAATTTCCAATTTACTAAAATGTCATTTAGGTTGTTCTCACAACGATTATAGTATTTCATGCAATTGGTTTTGAAATTATAACTTTCAATTTCGTTCTAAATCATTTATATTAACAGTACTAAAACTTTCTCATAGTACAAGAGCCCAAGAGGAGAAAAAAAGCAGTTATCTCACCCCAATTTTTGATTACTTTAATGAAAACTATGTATAATTAATAGTCAAAATTGATGAGTCAGCAAGTATAGGTAGGGGGAATAAAAAATGGCGGCTGTTTCAAAGCGATTACAAAAACTAATTTTCATTCGAAGCTTTATACCTTAAAAAGTAGGTACAACACAAGATAACCTAAGAGAACGTCATTTAAAAAAGAGTAAATGTGATAAAATGTGAGCCCTAATAAGATATTTACGTTAAAATAGTTTTCGAGATATAACTTTTTAAAAAGCAACATTTCATAAAAATGTTGTATGGGACGTACTAAAACATCAGTAGTTAGTGAATTTATTTTGAAAAATTTTTATCTCATAACCATTTAACGTACAGATGTCTATTAGCACTCAAATTAAAGCTAGTTTAATGAGCTATAAAGAAGTTTATGAAGTTTATCTTCGTAGGAGTAATAGTTTACATGAAATTTGCTAAAATAGTTGTTCGGACAAATTTTTCTTTGCCAAATTTATATTCATATGTGAATATCATAAAACACTAGAACAACTAGAAATTAACATTTTGTTTGTTTATTTTGTCAACTATCATAAAAACTACCACCCCTACGAAGAAAGTGTTATAAACTACTTGATACTAAGTTAAATTTCCTTTATTTTTAGTGTTGGCAAACATATGTGCATTTTATGGATCTAGTGACATATTTTTTCAAATGTCCGAACAACTATAAATCAATTTATTTTAGCAAATATCATGAAAACTACTATTCTTACGAAGGTAAAGGTCATAAACTTATTTATAGTCCATTAAACTAGCTTTAATTTGAGTGCTAATAGACATCTGTACGTCAAATAGTTAAAATATAGATTTCTCAGAATAAATTAAGTAACTATTAATCTTTCAGTAGATTTTTAAGAAATTTTGCTTTTAAAAAGCTATATCTCGAGAACTATTGGACGTAAATAGCTCTTTTAGGGTTAATATTTCATAAAATTTACTCTTCTTTAAATAATGTTCTCTTAAATTTTCTAGTGTTATTGGTAGTTTTTGAGATATAGAGCTCCGAATGAAAAAACAATGTTTTGAAACAGTTGCCATTTTTTAATTCCCCTACCTATAGTTGGCAGACTCATCAATTTTGACTACTAATTATACATAGTTTTTATTGAAGTAAATTGTCATACCAAAAATATTGTAAAGTAAATTTCCTCTACATAGCATAAATAAATAAAATTTTAGTACATTTAATATACAATACAATTAATTTTTACTATTGACTAGTAAAAAATTATATTAATATTATAATGGGTGTTTCAGATTATGTTTTCTATCTCATATTTTCCATTTATATATGTCTATCTTTACACTACTATCTTTCATTACCACTCACTTGATAGGTACAGGAAAAGCTTGAGGAAAACTGGGAGTCTGTATGACGCCACTCGACTCGGTGAGGACACCGCCACATTGCTCAGCTGCCACCGACCACAGCTCCACCAATGAGCTCAGAAGCAGAAGCATCGTATTTTATCGCAGCATGTCTAAAAGTAGAAAAAATACCTTTGTAATAAATTAATTGATTTATTAAAATTATCTAAAATTAAATTACAATATTATATTGATGAGTTGAATTGAATAACTCTTCCCTTAGTAGATTACTTTGGAGGGGGCGGTTGCACCTTGGTAAGGAGCGTTGCTACTAATTCCAAGGACCCAGGTTCGAATCCAGCTGGGTAGAATATTGTTTTCTGTTACACTGTAGCCATGAGTCAATCCTCCTGGGGTCAACCCAGCCTCATAAATTGGGTTTCTAGCGGTCGAGCGTGATTCTGACCAAATCACCTCCTTGCACAACCGTTGGTCTAGTAACAGTACATTCTTACAAAGTACAGAACACCAGAACCTTCATGGGTTGTATCTGTACAGATTTTTAAAAAAAATTAAATTACTTTATTTTAAAACCTTTAATGCTCCTTACTTTGTCACACATCAAATCATCCATCAGGACCTCAATGTCCCCTATGTTGCCGATTTGGCCAGAACCAGATGCCAATCCTTCCATAATAAACTTCCCAACCACCCAAACCAACTCGTTTCTAACCTGGCTTCTCCTTCACTACCTAATAATCCTCCTAGACGTCTGAAAAGAAAATGGCCTCGAGATCTTCTCCTTTAGAAGTGTTTTTGGAGTTTTATCAATGGGTAGATTCTCCACATGTTTGTATCATGTCATAATATCACCACAGCAAATTTACTTGATGTGTATATATATGTATACAGTTGTAAATAACAATAAATAAATTATAAAAAAAAAACCGTTATTTTAACTTATCAGTTATAAAGTTTCGGACCCATTTCTCCATAATTAGGTATTATACAATACAAATTAACACATTACAAAGCATACTATGCATATAAAAATACAATTATTCAACATTTATTTAAAACAATTACCTTAACATAATTTTTTTCCTCATATTTCAAATATTATAATTAATCTCGTCTAATTATGTAGTCCACCAAAAGAACTTATATTTTCTCTTACCCCAGCTGGTGTTCCCGAATACATATCAATGGATATAGAAATTTTTTTTACGTTTTGGAACAGCCGCCTTTTTTTATTCCCTCTAACTCTTACTTGGCAGGCTCGTTTTTTAAAAAAAGGCTCAATTTTTATTAGTAACTATAGATAGTTTTCATTATAGCAATCAAAATTCAGGGTGATGATAGCAATCAACTTTTTTCTCCTCTTGAGTTCTTGCAATAATAGTTTCGGTGACTGGAATAAACTATAGCCTAATCCTGTGATATTAGAGTTAGTTTACTCCCTTGCGGTACTTAAAAGATCAAGGTGACAAGCATAATCACTTACTCTCTGTTCAATACCCGGTGTGGTAGCACGACCTCATGATTCAATTAGTACAAGAGCCGGGAAGAAAAAAAGGCAGTTATCTCACCCCAATTTTTTAATACTTTAATGAAAACTATGTATAATTAATAGTCAAAATTGATGAGTCTGCCAAGTATAGGTAGTGGGAATAAAAAATATTATAAAAACATTAATTTTTCATTCGGAGCCTTATATTTTAAAAACTACCAACAACATTAGAAAATCTAAGAAAACATTATTTAAAGAAGAGTAAATTTTCTGAAACATTAGTCCTAAAAGAGCTATTTACGTCCAATAGTTCTCGAGATATAGCTTTTTAAAAAGCAAAATTTCTGTAAAATCTACTGAAAGATTAGTAGTTAGTTAATTTATTTTGAGAAACCTATATCTCAGGAACTATGTGATGTACAGATGTCTATTAGCACTCAAATTAAAGATAGTTTAATGGAATATAAAAACGTTTATGACCTTTACCTTTGTAGGAATAGTAGTTTTCATGATATTTTCTAAAATAAATTGATTTATAGTTGTTTGGAAAATAAGTTTGATTTATGAAGAACTTCATTTCAGAAACCATTGAACGTAAAGATGTCTGCCAGGACTCAAATTAAATGTAGTTAAATTTACTACAAAATAGTTAATTATGTTTATCTTTGTAGTAGTAGTTTGTATGATATTTGACAAAATAAACTAACAAAATATTAATTTCTAGTTGTTCGTAAAAAATGTTTGATTTTTGAAATAATATATCTCTAGACCCATAAAATGCACATGTGTCTGCCAGCACTCAAAATAAAGGAAATTTAACTTACTATAAAGTAGTTTATGACACTTATCTTGGTAGGGGTAGTAGTTTTTATGATATTCACATATGAATATAAATTTGGCAAATGAAAATTTGTCCGAACAACTATAAATCAATTTATTTTAGCAAATATCATGATAACTACTATTCCTAAGAAGATAAACATTATAAACTACATTATAGCTCATTAACCAAGCTTTAATTTGAGCGCTGGCAGACATCTGTACGTCAAAAGGTTTTTGAGATATAGATTTTTCAAAATAAATTCACTAACTATTAATCTTTCAATAGATTTTTAAGAAATTATGCTTTTTAAAAAGCTATATCTTAAGAACTAAATAACTCTATTAGGGCTCATATTTTAGAAAATTTACTCTTCTTTAAATGACGTTCTCTTAGGTTTTCTTGTGTTGTTCCTACTTTTTAAGATATAAAGCTCCGATTGAAAAATTATTTTTTTTTATCGCTTTGAAAAAGCTGCCATTTTTTATTCCCCCTACCTATACTTGGCAGACTCATCAATTTTGGCTAGTAATTATACATAGTTTTCATTAAAATATTCAAAAATTGGGATGATATAACTACCTTTTTTCTCCTCTTGGGTTCTTGTACTAAATGGTTCGTGCCACCACACTGACCAATAAACCAAAGTGGTAAATCACAATACTTCTGCACTTTTATTTACACAACACAATAGTTCCGTGAGTTTTATTCCCGTTACTCTATCTATTTCCTTCTCTCTTATATAAGCTTATTTTATTCACTAGAAATATTATTTTCTTAACGACCTAGCCTTAAAGATATCTATTCCACTATTTTCAGATTGATTGAAGCCATAGACTCTAGAAGCGATATGGGTTGAGCGCGCCTTTGTGTGGACGTGATAAAATATATTATAACAAGCTGCCAGTCTTATCGTGCTAACGGAGATTATGCATGAGTGGTCCTGAATCCCGCTTGCTCCGTAACCCCAGCCTCATCTTCCTTTTTAAGCCCGATATTATCGAACCCATCAACTTTTTTCTTTTTCACATCTACCATAAAAGAATAAATATTGACTTCATCACCATCTTGTTAAAGCCCATCACTTTGTCATAGAGGATAATTTTTTTTATCTCTTTGTTCAAAAATTATGCTTCCTTGGAAATTCAATAACAGTTGAAACTTCGATTTTTCAACTACGATTCTTAATATTCTATAAGCCCTAATAATTTTTCCTTTAAATTTAATTTATTTCCTATTATGTGCTAGAGAGAAGTGAAGATGCACAAATGGTTGACATGATTTCCCATATGAAATCATGAGGTGAATATTATTGTATAAATTAAAATATATAAGGATGAAGATTGGTGTTATGTTAGTTTTATTATTGTTATAGGTTATATAGTGCATGAATATGGGACAGTAGTCCCGAAACGTTGTACAATGTCATGAATAATTAATAAATAATTCATTCAAAAATGGAAGTCATTAACCTCAAAAAATTTTAAATGAATTTCATTTCCTTTTCTTAATTAGAGTTTTAAGCAGGATTATAATGGTTATTAAATTTATTTCTAAAAAATAACCATTTTGAATCCTGCTTGAAACTCTCATAAATAAGTTTAAAAAATATACAGAAAAGGAAAAAAAAATTAATCCAAAGGAAAAAATATTAGGGCTAATACAATATTGGTATTTTTTTTTAAATTGTTGAAACAGCCGCCATTTTTTATTCCCCCTACCTATCCTTGGCTGACTCATTAATTTTGACTAGTAATTATACCTAGTTTTTATTAAAGTAATCAAAAATGTGAGATAACTGTCTTTTTTCTCCTCTTGGGCTCTTGTACTGTTTCCTGAGGCAAAATATAATTAGACGTCACTCCAACAGTTACTTCAAAAAAGGTAAACTGCTAAACGAGAGACAATGGTAGTCAGAACTACTATTTACTGACAAATTATTTAGATCTTAAAATTTAAATTTCATCGAAGGGATAGAAAATGACTACTTCTGAAAAGAAAATGCCTCAGAGGTCAGATATTGGCTAAATTATAAAAGAAAGACCAAGGACGGAAAGTTACTTAAAGTTAGAACTGAGTTGAACTAAAGCGACGCGAAACTTTTTCAATTTTGACAGTAAATACCAAAGACGAGACTGAGTCTTATCATCAATCCCGATCGTAAATAACAGATTTCGCCACTTACCGCCCTCCAACTCTTGATAACAATCTTCAACTTATATAACTTTTAATAAATAGCTTCCGATCTTACCCTTATCAGAACTGTAGCAAAATCCACCGAGATTATTGTCAGTAAATCGACAACAGTTCGGAACCATTTGCCATATTATCGATTAATTGAATTTCATTGAATTTTAGATTCTGTATAATTATTTCATGTATGAGTGTGAATTTTCTTTAGAAAACTGTTTGCCGGCAAACAATATAAGGATGGAGGTTGGTGTCCAAAAAAGGGACCAACTTGTTTAAAGTAGATGTGGTCATTCATGCTATTTTCAAAAAACTAAAATCGAGTATTCGGTGAGAATGGAAAATATTCTTAGTACTTTTGTAAAAAAATGTCATCACAAATGAACATAGAATTTTTTTATCAATTGAAATTTATATAAAAATAAGTCTATTAAATGTTATATATAGGAAGATGGTCAGGGTTGCGGTCAAAAGAGAAACAAAATAGTTTACAACTGTTTATTTTTCGACCTTTCGCCCCACTTTGTAGGGCTTCATCAGGGCTAAAAAGATACAAAATGATACAATGATAGGAATAAAAATACAATGATAAGAATAAAAATAAGTAACAATGGCAAGAGTAAAATTTTTTTTAAAAATACGTAAAATATACAGTTAAAAAAGTACAGGAGATGTACATAAAACAAAAACAATACGGGGAAGGAAAAAAATAAAATAAAAAAGTAGAGATTAAATAAACGTCATGAAAGAATAATTATAAATAAAAAAAATAATGATATTAAAATGATAATAAATGAGCAATGAACAAGTCAGGACCACCTACCTGTTCAAAGCAAACGGTAGAACAGAAGGCAACAATGAAGCGGAAGCGTGGAGGAGTGGGGAGGAGGTGGCCAGCCATTTAACGGCTATATTTCAATTTCAAATACGTCGCGTATACAGGAAGGAGTCATAAAGATATGACAAAAAATGAAAAATGATAAGAGAAAGATTCAGAAATATGATAATAATAATAACTATAATAATTTTTAATTTAGGAATAACTAAGTAAAATTAGAATGACACATATCGTTACTAATAATACGAGATTATACTGAAGTAAATATAGTAGGGTAGTTAATACAATATAGGATATAATAACAATGATTGTAAAAGAAGTAACTAAAAATAAGTAAAAGTAAATAAAGAGTAGTATTAACAAAAAAAAAATACAAAGAAGAAGTAAGAAAAATAATTAAACAATGATAACAACTGTAGTATTTACCATCTTCTTATATGTCAATTTTTACGGCCAACTATATATACATATATAAAATCTTATGATTGATTACAATGATACCGACAGAGAAATAACCTATTAGTAGCACTCTAATAACATTTATACATTAGAAGGTCTTGAAGCTATCTTCTTTTTAAGGCACCTCGGAGGATTGTCAGGAATGAAAGATGGAAAGCTAGAAACTAGTGGGTTTGGGAGTTTGTAATGGAACAATTGATATCTAGTTCGGGCTAGATCGGTTACATATGGATGATTTTATTTGTGACAAAGTGAGAAGCAGTGAGGATTTTAGGAAGTTATCACCTCCCAGATTTCTCCCTCTCAAGCCATTGTTGAATCCCTGGACGACCTATCATCAGATCACAGTCCAGTTCTGCTATTTTTACATTCTAGCTTTGTACCAAAGCCCTCCATCCCTTTATTGATAACAGGAAGAATTGATTTCGACAAATTTAAATGTGACTTGGAAACTAAACTGGACTTAAACATTAGACTGAAGACAAAACAAGACATTGACGAAGCTATAGAAAAACTAACATCATCTATAAGAACAAGTATGACTGACAACACATCGACTAACCGAATCAATAACAATAAACAAAATAACCTGCCACGGCTTATTCGTATCTTATTAAGGGAAAAACGCAGAGCAAGATCGAAGTGCCATAGGACCAGATATCTAACTAACAAAACGTATTACACCAACTTGACTAACAAACTAAAAGTAGAAATCAGAAAATACAAAATTCAAAATTTAATTAACGTTATTGAAAATCTTACTACTGACAAATCATTATGGAGGACCACTAAAAACTGCTGAATTTCAGAGATTTTAACCACCCACTTCTTACCGAATCCCAAACCTGGCCCAGAACAGCGCAAAAAATCACAAATATTCGGACAACACCTCTGTCGGATTCAAGTAATTCGAATTTTCCGGTTATTTTTTGATTTTATATAAAGTCAGGATCGGGGGTCTCATTTTCTGATGCACCCCCCTTGCCGCGGACACCGAAAGACCACGAAGATGCCGCCTATGCACCATGCAAGCTAGGACCTGGCCTACCCCTATCATCCCAGAGTTCAGGCCACGCTGGCCAGCCTCTGAGAGAGAAGCAACCGTCTCTTCTGACACTAGGCGAAGATACATGGTTTTCACCATTTCGCCCACTGCACATCTAGACGAGGGAAGCGGCTAGGATACGTCACCGTGGCGGCGAAGACGTCACCACATAAGCCATGAAACCACCCAAATTTATTCCTATATTATATTATTATAAATAAAGACTTCCGAACTAACTCACTAACCATTATTGCCCCTCCAGGGATTAACACTTTGAAACTTTACTGAAAATATATATACATGCTAATGAGTAGAAAGTCTCACAAATTTTCAGCCCCCATTTCCACGATAATAATTTTAATTATGACCTAAAAATACACTCGGGACACCTGCAGTATAGCACGAGCAGGTCCCGATGTAAACAACCTTTATTCCACATTCTGATATCCCTAACCCAATTCATCTTGAATGTATTGAAGCAGAACTAAATATTCCGCTCCAAATGACCCTCCCACCTAAAGCACTTCATCCTTCTGAAATATCTAGTATCATTCAAAGATTATCTACCCGCAAATCTCCTGGATACGACCTAATAACATCCCACATTCTAAAACTTCTTCCTCGGAAAGCCATCCGATTCCTCACCTAATATATAACCAAGCTTCAACCTTTCGCTTTGCTCAGCCATGATGAAGCCCTTCAATGTGGGGCGAAACGTTGGACATTAAAACAGTTATAAACTATTTCTTTTTTTTTTTTACCGCAACCCTGACTTATACGCATCCATTATTATATTTATAAAATTTACTTTTTTTTTTACAGTTGTAAATTATCATAAATAAAATTTATATCGTATCTGATCAGAAGTCGCTTTTAGTAAAAATTAAGCTCCAAGAGAATAGAAGTTAAGAATCTCTTCTGAGAAATTTTATTAAACTCTAATACATCTTCTTAACGAGGCTTCACTAAATTTCTATTGTGTTGTCGAATCGAGTACGGCCTACAACGAGCGAAGCTCTCTCAGCAATCGACGTTTTGTTGGCTTGTATGGAAGGACATAAATCGTCTCTTGAGCCCCGAAAATTGCTGCAAGTAGCTTCCTTTAAACCAACAATTGCGAAGGCGAAGCAAAGGGGTTTAAAGAACCTAAAATAATTATTAATTTTAAGAAACGACCTAATAATTTTTTGAAAAAGTTAAAAGTCAATCATCTGTATAAAACTGTTCTATATGTCCTATAAAATATATTTTTAATCGTTAGTTTATTCTATTTTTTAAGATTTTTTCTTTATTAATTTTAACATACTTTGTTGATTTTTTACTTAACTTTGTTATTTAAATATCTCTATCACTATTTTATTAATTTTTCTGTTTAAGACACATTGTGTTAAAGCAATATATGAAAAAGAAGAGAGGGAAAAGCAGATAGATAAGTTGGAAAAAAAAATCATGAATAAAAGAAAAAGAAAAAACATCATGTTTTAATGATGAAACATAAACATTCACTAATGTTTATAATTATTGTTTTATTATTGTATACTTGTCTAGGCTTATTTATCATAAGATTAATAATAAATATTATCTGATTAGACTAAAATAAGTATGCTGTGTGACTGGCAGTCCAATGAAGTAGGGTAGGGTAGGTAGATCTCAGTCAGAACATAGAGTCCTGTTTCCCTCATCATCTTGGCTCTCAGTGCTTCATAGGCGGTATGCCTATACCGACGTGCGACGTGCTCGGCGGTCTCTCGAAACTGACAAATTGGGCGTAGATGATCGATGTTTATGCCATGTAAGGCAGGTTTAGCTCGGAAACCCCCATGCCCCGTGAGGAACTGTGAGATCCAGGCGTGAACCAACGGTAGGAAAGTACTTCCAAGTACTTTCTAACTCTTTTACTTTCTAAGTACAATACAGAAAAAAACATTTCTGTCCAGCAGGATTCGAACCCAGGCGGCTCACAATCAATAGTTTAATTAATATTTAAGTTGAATTGACAACACCTGGACCATCTTCCTTTTATATTTTTCCATATTAATTAATTCTCACTATTATTTAAATGAGGTATCATTATTATATGTACAGTATTTCCTAATTTGTTAAGGGTTATTTTTAAGTAAACGCCTTCAAAATATCGTGATGCCAGGCACACTCTAACTCCTTTTATCAAAATTTGGGAAAGGGCCAAGTCCGCCAGGGATACACTTAGGAGGCACAACTGAAGTGGCTATTTTATTTTAATCATAACTTTATTAAAGATAAATAAAAACTTTCCCTTCAATCAAATGACGGTCTTTTAATTCTTGAATAAAAACTAGTTCAGCTGTATAATCCGTAGTTTAAATTATATTTCCTCAGAGTAGTATCCTTGGTCCTATACTTTATAACAGATCCGTTACTTAAGACGACATCTGGACAAATGACTGACATGGAATCCTCACACAAGACTGAAAAAAAACAGGAAACTGCTCGTCGATTCAGACTACTACAGCATTTACTAGACAAACGGTCTAAAATGCCAATCCATTACGAAAGACTGATCTACATGACTATTATAAGGCCTATCTGGACATATGGAGTTGAGCTTTGGAGCTCAACTCGACCATTGAATTGCTCCCGAATCCAATCCGTATTTTCAAAAACCTTCATAAAATCCTTAACGCCATATGTTGCCGATTTGACCAGAACCAGATACCAATCCTTCCATGATAAACTTCCCAACCACCCAAACTCATCTATTTCTAGCCTGGCTTCTCCATTACTTAATAATCTTAGGCATGTGAAAAGAAAATTGCCTCGAGATCTTCTCCTCTAAAAATGTTAATGGAGTTCTATCAATGAGTAGATTCTCCGCATGTTTGTATCATATCACTTACAGTAAATATACTTGTTGAATATATTTTTATACAGTTGTAAATAACAATAAATAAATTAAAAAAACATATATATATTTTATTTTAAAGTATATCCAAATAAAATTATTTATAATATATTTTATTTTTAATTGAATCGCAGAAAGGTTCGGTCAATATAACTCGAATAGTAATTAAATTAGTTAATGTGAGCCAACGTTTCGCCCCTCATTGCAGGGCTTCATCAGGTCGCAGAAAATCTTCTGATTTAATTGAGGTTAGTTTTTCTTTTCTATTTTTCACGTTTTTAAAATCTAATAAAGTATTGGATAAAAATAATAATAAAATAATGGGAAAAATAGAAGATGAAACAAGAAACAAGTGAGGCGGAGGAAATATGATGTGACAAAGATGTTAGAGATTTTATTATCTAAAATTGAAAGGTTACAAAACAAGTTGTCCAGAAAATCCACTAGGAACTCTCCTGTATTTAAAATATAACATGGACTTTAAATTAGGCAGCTTGTAATCCTGTACTTATAACATTTAGCATGTAAACTTTTCACATTCAACACATCATAAATTAGAGGAATTAATAAGTGGAACCACCTTTATCCCTTTCATAGTGTAGTAAAATTACGAATTCCTGACTAAAACAATGTCTAGTTTTTCATATTCAAAAATACTTCGGCATTTAATAAAAAAAAAATTAAAAAATCCTGTTTTATATGTACTTTCTTAGTAAATACTCCGTGTATGATAGATCTTAAATTATTGACACAGTCACTCGAATTTATAAATAAAGAGTCACTACTATTACTACTATCCATGTTCGATAGCAAATATACAATATATAATTTATACTATATAAATATACAATTTAAACTATATAAATATACAATTTAATTTATAATCATAAACACTTTCTTGAGACTGGTTAATTTTGTTAAAATAAATAATTTAATTTCTATCCATTTTAGTCTCAACACATTTTATTTTTCTTAAAAGTCCGACGTTTCGGCCAATCCTGCCATCCTCAGGGACAATCTACTTAATACATTTTTGGAACTTAATGATTTAAAAACTCAATTTCATGCTGCCTATTCTTCCCAGGTCAAACCATCAATTTCTAATTAGACAATATTCACATTAAAACCGAAATTAAAATTCATTTATCACAGTCACTATTTAAGTTTGTGATAAAGTTTTAACAAATAGTTTTTAAATCATTTAGCTGACATTCCAACCCATCCTAACACAATCCTCACCACGTATGCCGATGACACATGTCTATTGTCAGTGAACAATGATCCTTACACTGTATCCCAAACCCTCCAATCCCACATCACCACCCTTGAAGAATGGTGCCAAAACTGGAGAATTAAAATAAATTCCAATAAATCACATTTACCCTTCGACGTAAACCCATGACCTCTTCCCCTACAATATCCTTTAATAATACCCCACTTATTCCTGTCGAACAGATCCGTTACTTAGGACTACATCTCGACAAACGACTGACATAGAATCCTCATACAAGACTAAAGAGACAAGAAACTGCTCGTAGATTCCGACTATTGCAACATTTACTAGACAAACGGTCTAAATTGCCAATCCATTACAAAAGACTGATCTACATGACTATTATAAGGCCTATCTGGACATACGGAGTTGAGCTTTGGGGCTCCACTAAACCATCAAATTCCTCCAGAATCCTTGTCACAAATCAAGTCATCCATCAGGACCTCAATATTCCATACGTTGCCGATTTGGCCAGAACCAAATACCGTTCCTTCCACAATAAACTTCTCAACCACCCAAATCCACTTAATAATCCTCCTAGGCGTCTGAAAAGAAGATGGCCTCGAAATCTTCTCCTCTAGAAATGTTATTGGAGTTCTATCAGTGGATAGATTCTCCACATGTTTTTATCGTGTCACTATGTCACCTACAGCAAATTTACTTGTTGTATATATGTGTATACAGTTGTAAATATCAATAAATTATTAAAGAAAAAAAAATCATTTAGTTCCAAAACTGTATTAAGTAGATTGTCCCGGAAGATAGCCGGATTAGCCGAAACGTCGGACTTTTAAGAAAAATAAAATTTATTGAAACTAGAATGGATAGAAATTAAATTATTCATTTTATACAATTTAATATAATTCACAAAAACAACTTTTAGAACCGATGAAGAATTAAACTCTGGTGCGATTTCAAAGTTGACAGCATACTGAATTCAAAACTAAACTTCTTCAGTTAAAATAATCTTAGAAAACAAGCGAAGAATCGAGCTATATTCTTGAATATCATTGGTAGACTAAAGATCCTGACCGTGCGTGGCACGAGATAACCTGAATGCTACTTGACGCTCGGCCCGTGGCCATCTGGGGATAAATATTTTTAGTCAATACGCCAGTGAGTTGCAAGTTAATAGGGAGTAAGTATTAAGTGATGTTACAGTCCACATATTAGTGCTAAGTATCTGTACTACTGACTCTAAGGGTTAGAATCCGGCTTTGACAGACGTTTATTTATTCTTGATGAATGGAATATGGTCCGGAGGCGGTAAAAAAAAACTCAAATAGTAGATAATTATACTATTTTATTGAGCCAACGTTTCGCTCCACGTTGCAGGGCTTCGTCAGGGCTAAAAAAGATACAAACACTATAGTTACAAAAATTATAAAATAATGGGATACAATGAGTGTAAGTGATTAAGAAACAAAAATTATACCAAATCAGCGGGAATACAGAAAAGTGTAAAATATAATAGAAAATTAATAATAAAATAATTAATATAAGTACACTTAAGAAGATAAAACACGAATATAAATTAAAAGATAGATACATGAATATAAATGAAACAGGAAGGATAGTTAATATAAAAATAATTTAGAAAAAAATTATAATAATTTAGAAAAACAAGAATAAAAGATATGACAAGCAGATGGGCTTCTGAAATGCAGAAAAGAGTGAAAAAAAGTATTATGTGGATTTTATTGTGTTCAAAATGTGTCGATATGTAAGGGAGATGCAGTCTTTATCAACTTTATGATTGACGGGATTCTCAGTCAAATTAATGTAAATGGACTCTGAGATGAGACGTTTGGTGTGGTTGTGGACAGTGGAAAGAATGGAAGGATTGTCGAAATTAAAAGTATGATTCAGATTTAATGCGTGTTCTGATAATTTAGATGCAAGTTGATTACAGGAGTTGATAGAAGTTTTGTGCTGGGAAATGCGGTTCTTAAGATCGTTTTTAGTTTCGCCGATATAGAAGGAATTGCAGCATGGGGTATCCGGTAAACCACATTGGAACGGTGTAAGAAAGGAATAGGGTCTTTCAATTTCAATTACGTGTTATCAGTATCTGTTTTTGTATTTAATAATGTTTATACAGCTATAATCTGAACGTAACACTCCTCGCCGAAATTTTCAGGCTTTATTTTCTTATAATTAAAACTTTATTAATTTCAACTTCAATAAAGTCCTAATAGGATTACAGAGTCAGTAGGAAAAGTTTAATTTTTCTTAAACTCTATATTAAGATCTTTTAGGCATAATTATATTTATATAAGAGTAAACCAATAGTTGAACAGATCTTTTATTTACTTCACAATCTTAATTAACAGAAATATAAATAATACCAGGTAAGACGCTTCAATATTTTACAAAGGGCGTCGCTGGAAACGACGAGGTAATTTTCACTGCTTCCAATGTCGTAAAGACACGAACGGGGTCTTGATTCCGAGAAAATTATATTGCTGTAAGAAAAGATTTTATTTTAATAATACAATAACGTTTCATCAGAATCGAGAAAAGGCCTTTTCAATCTTAATTAAGGAAAGCGTGTTTCAATTTTATCTCTAACGGTAGTGTGAAAATATTCAACCCAATGACACCGAGAATATAATAACAGTCCTAAACCAGGGCCACGTTGGTGCAAACCTCCAACATTATGATCATTTTTTTTTTAATATTTCTGGGAACTCAAGGAATCGAAATGCACCCATGCGACTTTTTCCCCCCGCCGCAGCTTCTGCCCACCTGTTACTCTTAATAATATTCCTCTACCCAGATCCGACATAGCGCAATATCTGGATTCGTCTTAGACAAGAACTCGACAGAAGATTCAGCCAATTATACTTACTACTCAGCCCGACCTCTCATCTCTCAATAAAAAACAAACTTCTAATTTATAAGACTATACTCAGACCTATCTGGACCTACGGACTTGAACTTTGGGGTACAGCTAAACCGTCGAACATCAAACGTATCCAATCCTTTCAATCCAAAATCCTTAGAACTATAGTTAATGCACTCTATTACGTTTCCAACAGAACACTACACCATGACCTACATATCCCTTTTGTCCTTGACCTCATACCAACCAAATTCTCAAAATTCCATATAAACCTTTCCAACCATCCTAATCCTTTGGTTCAAACCTTATCTAGTTCCACCCATCCCTACAGCCCACCTAGAAGGTTGAAACGGCAGTAGTGACTAATTGAAAAATAAAAATGAACAATTGGAGTTCTGGCGATGGTCAGATTCTCTATTCAAGTTCAGTGTTTGTGGCTTTAGCGCACTTACTCAGGCTCCACTGGCTCATTACCAGTGATGCGGCGAGAAGAATTCGATGGGATCTTATGGGCTCTGCTCTACCCCTCTCAAGTGGGGGATAGAGTGGGCTCAGGGATCCTCAGGTCGATTTTGTGAATATTGTATATAAAAGTGTAAGTGTGACTAGAGATTCTTTTATTTTATTTATTTAGTTTTCATGTACATAGTTTGATTATGTACCTTTTCTTTATCCTTCTGTTTGTATATATATTATGAGAGACTTTATTTATTTGTTTGTAGTTTTTTTTTCTTTTTCATTCTTATTTTATTTTATTTTAGTATGAATGTGATCAGTTATCACTATTACCTCTTGCTCACAACGATGTGGCAGATTGTAATATCTATCAATAAATGGTTGTTTTTTTTTTAAATATTTCTGGGAAGGCTTGTGATTTCTGGCACTTGGTAACATGGGGAGAGGGAAGCAGGCTTTCCCTTACATTTTTGGGACACATGAAATAAATAAAGAATAGTGAATTTATTTGATAGATGATTTCTTTCTGGAAACATGCTGTAATTAGGAAGGAAACATTGTTGAGTTGACTTCTTCACAGAACACAAGAACACAACAAAGCTTGTAGGGACTTGTAGGAAGCTGTAGGGAGATTCAATGAGCATTATTATTCGTCATATACTGCTTATCTCAGAAAAATGGAGGAAACAAATAATAAAGAACCATTCTTCCTATTATAATTTATAGTTTACCATTTTAATAATCTCAGAATGTTTGTTAAAAATAAATCAAAGAAGGCAACTATCATAGAAGAACTGGTTAATATTTTTGCCAGCAATCCCAGAAGGAAGTTATTTCACCCCAATTTTTGATTACTTAATTGAAAACTATATATAATTATTAGTCTAAATTGATGAGTGTGCCAAGTATAGGTAGGGGAAACGAAAAATGGCCGCTGTTTCAAAACGTTAAAAATAATTAATTTTTTATTCGGAGCCCTATATCTTTACAACTACCAACAACAATAGAAAATCTAAGAGAATATAATTTCAAATAGATTAAATTTGTTAAAATGTTAGCCCTAATAGTTTACGTTCAATAGTTCCCGAGATATAGCTTTTTAAAAAGCAACATTTCATAAAAATGTATGGACCGTACTGAAATATTAGTAGTTAGTGAATTTATTTTGAAAAATCTTTTTTTTTAAATAATTTATTAATTGATATTTACAAGTGTATACACATATACACATCAAGTGAATTTGCTGTAAGTGATATTATGATAAGATAAAAACATGTGGAGAATCTACCCATTGATAGAACTCCAAAAACATTTCTAAAGGAGAAGATCTCGAGGCCATCTTCTTTTCAGACGCCTGAATTAGTTAGTGAAGGATTATTAGGTAGTGAAGGAGAAGCCAGGTTAGAAACAAGTTGGTTTGGGTTGTTGGGAAGTTTAATATGGAAGGATTGGTATCTGGTTCTGGCCAAATCGGCAACATAGGGGACATTTAGGTCCTGATGGATGATTTGATTTGTGACAAAGTAAGGAGCATTAAGGATTTTACAAAGGATTTTGGATTGTAAGGATTGGATTCGAGAGGAATTAGATGGTTTAGTGGAGCCCCATAGCCCAACTCCGTATGTCCAAATAGGCCTTACAATAGTCATGTAGATCAGTCTTTTGCAATGGATTGGAAGTTTGGACCGTTTGTCTAGTAAATGTTGTAATAGTCGGAATCGAGAGCAGTTTTCTTTTAAAAAATCTATATCTCAAAATCCATTTGACGTACAGATGTCAATTAGCACTAAAATTAAAGCTAGTTTAATGAGCTATAAAGTAGTTGAAGACGGTTATTTTTGTAGGAGTAGTAGTTTTCAAGAAATTTGCTATAATAAATTGATTTATAGTTGTTGGATAACTGCCTTTTTATCTTTCCGGCTCTTGTACTATTAGTGTACAAAGTGTATTTTTGTCAAAAGCAGGTTTGTTTCTTGAAGTATTTTTTACTACATTTCTTGGCCACTTCCAATTTAATACTGAAAAAATCGTTTTTGCACATCTTTGATAAACCAGAAAAACTGAGTTTTATTGACCTTTGTGATGAGACAAATTTCCCATAAAAGTGTACAAATTAGAGCAACTTTTGTGTAAGTTTCATTGACGTATGAAGTCAGGGGCCTTCTTGAAATGTGAAACCAAAATGAAGTAAGAAAAATAATTCAATTAACTACTATGAATCAGAATAAAATTTTAATTATAGGAGAAAATTATTTTTTTTTACTTCGTCTCTCTTTTCTCAGCTCGCCGGTGTTCCTCAAGGTAGTATCTTAGGTCCCATTATTTATATGGTTTATACAGCTGACATTCCAACCCACTCTAATACAATCTTAACAACATACGCTGATGATACTTGTATACTGTCTGTAAAAAACGACCCAACTAATGCATCGCAAACACTACAGACACACATAACATCTATTGAAGAATGGTGTCAAACCTGGAGAATCAAAATAAATCCTGAAAAATCCCATCAGATCACCTTTACTCTCCGTCATAAACCTCTGCCCTCCTGTCCTACAGTATCCTTTCTAAATACTCCACTAACGCCTGTTGACAGATTCGATACTTGGGACTCCATCTTGACAAGAGACTTACTTGGAATCCACACACAAGACTGAAACGACAAGAAACTGCTCGTAGATTGCTACAACACTTACTTGACAAACGCTCTAAACTCCCCATTCACTACAAAAAAATAGTATAAACTACGATAATCGGACCAATTTGAACATGTAGAATTGAGCTCTGGGGCTTTACCAAACCATCAAATTCCTCTCGCATCCAATCCTTACAATCAAAAATCCTTGATGCTCCTTATTACGTTACAAATAAACTCATTCACAAAGACCTAACATCCTATTCGTTGCAGATATGCCCCAAAACAGATATGCGTCTTTTCATTCCAAACTCCTTAGCCATCCTAACCCATTAATTCTTAATCTTTGATCCTTAACAATCCCTGATAATCTTCCGAGGCGTCTGAAAAGAAGATGGCCACGGGACCTTCTAATTTAAATTAATGCTTGAAGTACCACCAATGGTTCCTTCCCAAGATTTTCAAGTGTATATGAAATATACAACATATTTAGTTATTGTATTTATTATTTGTACAGTTGTAAATCACATTTAATAAATAAAATGTCCCTTTTGAGAAAAGGATAGTTTAATTAGGATATTATAAGTTATTTTTGGCGAACAATTACTTAATTAAAGCTCATTTCAGGCTCGCTTGGTATAAACAGAATTAATATTTGATTAACCACATAACAAGGCGGGTGAAATATTGTCTTACATCGACGGCAATAACTCTCCAACACTAATTAGAAAATCTCATACGACTCTGCCAAGAACCTTATCGGTCATAAAAGAGAAAATGGCAGTGATGAAACGAGGTTCACAATCTGAAATCGTGTCATTATTCATTCATTCATTGCTTTAAATATTGTCAATGGAAGTCCGTATTTTTAGTCGAGTAAAAAAAACAGCTTAAAATTTAGTTGTTCCTCTACATACATTCAAGTAAATATAGAATATCGATAATATTATAAAGGAAGACTATTTTCACCTTCTTCATCTTAATATAGTTTAAATATTATTTTTAATGTGCCCATATCTGTTGTGTTTACTCTACAAGGCAAATATATATATATATATGTATACCCTTTTACCTACCTGTTTTAGAAGTACTAAATGCTACAAGTCAACATTTTCTCTCGTGGCCAAAATTAAAACCAGTTTAAGAACGCAAATTACAAATTCTCATTTAAAAGATTAATTAAGGCTGGGTGTAACGAGGCCTGATGCAGATATCTAATTACTTTCAAGCATGAAACAAATGGAAACATTCCACTAATTTAAATTTTTCATCAAACTTTGAAATTATTTTGTTTATTTTTGCTATATTTGATTTTATTTTTAAAATATACAAAAAATGGATTCATACAACAATTAAAAAAATACATACAGATAGTAAAAAAATATCCGTCTGTCAAAGTCTTTAAGGAATTTTAACTAAAAACATTTAAATAACAAATACTTTTTTTTTTTTTTTAATAATAATACTTGTATTTATTGATAGATATTACAATCTGCCACACAGCTGTGGGCAATAGGTAATAGTGATGAATGATCTCATACATACTAAAATAAAATAAATACCTGAATAAAAAAATAAATAAATCTAGCCTGAACCCGATATTATTCCTTCCATAATAAATTCCCTAACCACCCAAACCCACTCGTTTCTAACCTTGC